>NC_088776.1:21054617-21061497 GCF_954871325.1 Gordionus sp. m RMFG-2023
TACCTACCAATCTTAACATGGTTGCAGCGGAATTTACAATTTTAAAATCTTTTAAATTTTTTTTTTTTTCTACAAAATATAATTTAGATCAAATGGATAAATCAACAATGAGGAGAATTACTAAACTTAATATCAAACTAGACGAATCTATCATGGATAATGGAGTTGTTATAAATGGAAATGATTACTAAAATTGGGTATATGAACTTACAAGAACCAATATGATAGTTAGACAATAGGTTATGAATTCTATAGAGTAAAACCAATGACGATTTACAAAATATTCTAAATCCAAGTAAAAAAAAAAGAAGAAGTTATTAAAGAGTTGTATAAAATAACATATAAATTAAATATAAATCAGTAAATATGAACATATATGAATACTTAGATAACCTTAAAAAATATTTGCTTAATAATGAATTAACAGTTAAATTTCTTGATGACCTACCCGTTGATATTTTTCATATTTTTGATTTATGGGATTATGACCAAATGTGGGAATTAACTGAATTACCTATAGATAAATTCTTAGCTATAATTAAAAAATATTATGTAGATAGGCCATATTTAATTCAATTCCCGGATCATTATAGATTTCATATTGACAAAATTCAGTCTAAAAAAATATAATACTTTGAAAAATATTGAATTAGAACCAAATATTCAAAATGTAAGAGATTCTTATAAACTAAAAGAGATGAATTATATAATAAAATTTGAAACATTTGTGATTATAAAAAATAAGGAAATAAACATTAAAGAAAATAATGAAAATAAGGATATAGACATTAAAGAAAATAATAAAATAAAAACTTTTATAATTGATAAAAATTTAAAAAACTGTGAAAATAGAGAAATTTCAAACAATTATTATTAAGAGAGGCAAGATGATAGTTAAACATCTTGATAATAAAAAAGTTTTTAAGAATATGATATAGAAATCATATATTAGAAATGGAAGGCGAAATAAAATTCTTTTTAGAAAGAACAATTTAAAGATAATTTATGATATGAAAAAGTTGTTTATATTGAAAAATAAGGGAGTAAAATTTAAAAAATAAAAATAATTGAACTTTAATAAAAAAAATTATTATACAAAACGCTACAATTAACAATATCTAAAAAAAATGATGATAAAATTGAAATTTAATATTGATAAAAATTATTATATAAAACGCGTATTTAAAAATAAATATAAAATGATATATTATAAAAAACTCGGAATTAAAAATAAATGATATATTATAAAATCTATTATATAAAACGCGAATTTGAGAAAGGTAAAACGCTATTATCTAAAACGCAACATAAATAATATTAAATAAAAATAAAACGCGACCAATCATTCATTTTATTTCGATTATTGATTATTCAATATTTGATTAATTTATTCTACTTCAATTATTCTAAATCAAATTCGATATTCATTAAATTAATTCTATTTCGATTATTCGACGATTGTTAATTTATTACGACGTTATTCAATAATACCTACATTCTAAAATTATTCAAAATCTTCGCATATAAATTTAATAACAAACAATGATAATAATTAACAGAAGGGTGACAAAGTCAAATCATATGAACAACTAAACCGTTTTTCAAAGATTTGGAGGGAGTAAGACAAGATAAGATAGTTTACGAACAAAAAATAACTAATACTAGATATGACAATACCCAGATTATGCCATATATTGAGAACAACAGACTTTATGATAATAATTACAAACATCAGTCTAGATAACCATGGCAGATTTGACCATATTATGACAACCAAAGATTTAACAACCAAAATAACTATCATTTTCCAAGACGAAACTATGACAGAAGTTATGATCAGATGGGAAACTCCTTGAACACGAAAGATTTACGTCTAAAGAGAACCTACTCGGGGTTCCTTTAGAGGGTGGAATGTTAAACATGGATAATTATTTTATTATATTGGCTGTTATATAGCGCAAATTTTTATATGTCGCATTCATTTAATTAACACAATTTATATTAACTTCACTTAATAGTTTCATTTAAATTATTTAATAGATTTTATTTATATATAAAGAATAAATTTATTGTATTTTTCAGTTAAATATTTTTAAAATATATATTTAATAAAAGTTTTAAAATCACTTTCTTAATTTTGTTCTTCTCCCTGCCAACCTTAACAATGGGAAGCTTTTAATAATGGTAGAAAATATGTAAACTTGGATTTTTAAGATAACCTATATGACCTTTTTAACCACTTATAAATAATATACTTTATCATATATAACAAAATTTGTTTTGAACCCTTTATCATTTTTTTTTGTTTACACAGGTGTGTTACATTCAGACTGTACATTGTTTTTTTTAATTTATATTTTAAAAAAATTTCCATCTAAAATTTAAAAAATATGATTTGATTCAGTGGAAGTTATTTTCATCCAACTCTGTTACATATATTTTTCTTTTATAAAGAGAAAGCACAGTGAATTCAAAAATGAGATTGCCAAACACTTAAATGAATTCTCTACACAAACAAATAAATCTCTACAAAAGCAAAGTGTTCCTGGTTGCAGATCCCAAAAAACCAAATTAAATTTTTATAATCTTAACATGCCATAAATATCGCAAAAAACAGTAGATAAAGTTATAATGGAGTTTATTATTGACACCTTTCAACCACTTTCACTGGTTGATGACCCTTCGTTCCAGAAAATGATTAAAACATTTTATCCAGCGACAAATGTTTCGTCAAACTCTGGGAAATATCTACTATCTACTGCCTTTACAGATATGACAACAAATCTTATAAGAGATTTGTCTGCTCCTATGTATGCACCACTGCTGATTGATTGAGTGGTCATAGAAGGTATATTATATTTATATGAATTTTATAATATTTTATTTTAGGGCTTTTATTGGAGTTACTGTCCATTGGCTGGACCTAGTAACCCTCAAGAGCAAATCAGCAACTTTCACACTGAGGCGTATAATTGGAAAGCAAACATATGATGTTTTGGCTTACGAAATTATGGATATCCACAAGACTTAAAAAAATTCATAATAAGGTGGTGAAGATGGTGACCGATAATGGAACCAACTTTGTAAAGGCATTTATTTATATTTAACAAAAAGAATTATTTAAAATAAATTTTTTATTTTTCTAGAGTATTTGGAGAAAATGAAGAAAATAGTGAGGATATGGAATTAATAAATTTGGATGACATATTATCTATTGATGACTCAAATAATCCTACTATCAGCCTACCAAAACATACAGGTTGTTGTTGCCATAATCTGAACCTTATTGCAACCAAAGATGTTGAGAAAACAAAAAATGATATTAATTATAAGCGAATATCAAGAACAACATTTGCTAAATGTTTTGCCTTAATTAACAAACAAAATATGTCCTCCAAAATGGCTGATATTCTAATGTAGAAATTGGGAAGATATCTAATAGCTCCCAAGAAGACCAGATGGAACTCCTATTTTTAGTCAATAAAATTTATGGACAAGATGCTCTCTGAAAAGTTTTCAGGATTCACAATGTTTAGGCAAGAAGAATGTTTTTTTGTCAAAGAATATGCATCAGTAATACAACTATATTTTTATAATAACTAAAATTTAAATATTAAAGGTTATGGAACCCTTGGCTACATCATTAGAGATCTTGGAACGGGAAGATAACATGTAGCAGGGATATCGAATCCCAGTTCTAACCGTACTTATAGATAAATTAAAGAAATTTAGCTACCTGCGATATTATCAGCCCTTGTAGAGTGTGTTCTTTAGAGGTATTGATAAAAGGTAATAAATTTTTATGCAATTTTTTTTATATTAATAGATATTAGATATCTGCAAAATTTATTAAAAAATTGCCATGATTTGGTAAATTTAGTAAAATATTTTTAACAGGCCTGGTCCATTAAGCCTCTGATATCTGGTAAAATTTTAATGGGCCATAATAGGCATTAAAAATTATTAAATTTAATCAATATTATACAGATGATTGGTCAGGCCTGACTGTAAAATTTGAAAGGGCTAACTTTTACAGATACCTGATTTATATGAATGAACACTTATTTAATTAAATTAATTATCATTTATTAATATAGATTTCCTTCACTATATGATGACAGTAATATATAGCATCTATAATTCACCCAAAGTTTCATTTGGCCTTTTATTAATCTGCCACAAAATTTGTTGCTAAAAGAAAGGTTAATTGCCCATTTAGAAAATATATAGGGTCAACTATATGCGGATCCTTCAAATGAATGCATGGATGAAATCGATACCTTTTTGGGAAAAATTCGTCACAAAATGTTTTTTCCATTAATAATTTTTTTTATTCTAATGATGACTCTGTGAATATTTTTAATAATTATGTTAATTTAAAAAAAAACATTTATTGAATATAACACACCTTTACCATCAAGCGCTTCCGTGGAGCGCTTGTTTAGTAAAGCTAAACATGTACTTAATGAAAAACGTGGTTGTTTAAATGATGATAATTTAGAAAAATTTTAATTAAAGGCGAATTTTAATTATAAATAAATATATTCTAATTGTATACTTATACTATATTATTCAATTACAATAAATTTATACCATATTTAATTAATTTTTATATTAGTTAATTTTGCATCGATCAGAATTAAATAAGAAAAGGATCGTGATCGCGATCCTTTTTTAAAAAAAGGTCGATCGGGAATTTTTTTCAAAAGATCGTGATCGGGATTCGATCCTTTTAAAAGAATCGATTAACAAGCCTGGTATTTCATCAAATCATAAGTAGCTAAAATGGGTTTCATAAATTTTTACTAATATATAAATTTTATGGCGTAAATTAGCCTTCAGAAATCTACACTTTTACTTAAATTGCAAGGTAATAAAAATATCTATCCCCCTATTTCCATCAAATATATAAAGTCATTACAAAAATTTTACAAAAATTATTTAACAATTTTTTTCCCGCAATAATTGGGCCGCGTATAAAACAAAAAAAATTTTCCATCGCCAGCAATGGTGTATTTAGTCTTTGGGTCTGTTACGAGTCGGTTATCGGTCAAATCGCGAAATTTTTAAAATATTTTAAGACAATGTTTTGTTCGTATTTACAAACAAAAATGAATATTTTCAATTGATATTACTAGCAAGTTTGGTCATTCAAATATTTAGTAATTGGTCGGTTTTGAGTACGGCAATCGGTAAAATCAAAATATTTTTAAAATTATATTTAAGATAATGATACACGTATATATAAGCACTGGAAACAAAAATAAAGAGATTTTGATCAATAATGCCAGCAATGTGCTTTACAAGTTTACTATTACTTTTTGTTTCTTAACCTATTCCTAAATAAAATGTCAAAGAAACCTATATATTTTTATTAATTTTTAGGTTTTTCACATGTATACACCCAAATATTAAAAAAGCGCTAACCAATAATCATTCGGGTCTCCTAATGTGATTATTTAATATTTAAGCATTTTACGCCCTCTTATGGATATATATTTGTTAAATTTTAAAATTGCCAAATAAAATTTGAGTAAGCTAGTAAATATATTTTCCCATTAATATTTGAAGGATATCGATGTCCTAGAAAGATGTCGAGGTAGGCAGGGAGTTCTAAAAAATAAAATTTTTATTTTAATAATAATTCAACAAAAATTTAACAACATTTTTACATTTAAAGGTAGTATATATATAAATACAAAATAAAATCAGAATAATATAAAATAAACTTGCAATGTTGTTATATAAACAAATAACTATATTCAAAATTAGTAGCAAATAAATGCTATTTAATTAATAATACTATTTAATGACCAAATAAATAATTAACTAATATTTTAATTTAATAATATTTCTAGTATTTAGCAATATCATATAAAGATAAAATTATATATAAAAAATTGATTTAAGTATATATAAAAAATGTTTTGAAAATTATTTTTTTAAAAAAATTATATAATAAAATTTTTATTCATTATGATTAATTGCTTTTTAGCAATGTAGTATTTAGTTATACCCATTAATATAAATAAATGTTTATCTAAATCAATCATAATTATAATATTATTTTTAATATGGATACAAAAATAAATTAAGGTATATATAAAGGCAATATTCTTTAAAAAATAAAATCCTTAAATTCTGCTTCTCTTACAGAAACCATTATTTTTTATTCCAGTCAAGAATTAAATTTTTCTAAGATGATGTTAAAAAATTACCAAATAATATGTATCACATAATTACTAAAGATTAGACATATCACATCCATGTTAAATAGATTTTTATTTGTTAATACATTATATTTTTTTAAACATCTTATATATTAAATAAATTTATTAAAAATCTGAATAGATTTATTTTTAAAAAGTTCTATGTTTGTAAACTAAATTAAAGTTCTATTATTGGGGAAACGGTTTGTTTATACCACATCACGAGTGAATTTTTAGGTAGAAAGGTTTAGGATTGACCATTATTTTTATTCCGATAATACAAAATCATTATTATACGTACCTCATAATTTAAAAAAAAATATATCTATTATAGAAGTAAATGAATTTGCAGATCCTTCCAAATGAAAACAATGACTTCTTAAAAAGATTATTATATAAAATAACAAGTAGTGTTGTTGAAATGCCCGATTTGGGTTGATTTTTAAATACGGATCTAGCCAAAATAATATTATATAAGTCTCAAGATTTGGCAAGTAGAAGCCCAAACCTTTCTGCTATCTATGAGCAAAATCACCTTATACAATATTATTTTGGTTATAATCTTAAACAGGCCGATTTAAAAAATCGACCTTATCGGACTTTTTAACAACATTACTTGTTATTTTATATAATAATCTTTTTAAAAAGCATTGTTTTCATCCGGAAGGATC
>NC_088776.1:21661507-21924007 GCF_954871325.1 Gordionus sp. m RMFG-2023
TGTTTAGGTAGATTTTGTTTTAGTTTGTGTGTTAAGATTTTTTTAGCGGTGCCTTGTGACGCTGATAGTTTCCCAGGAGTTATTCGGTTTAGAAGGTAAAACAAAAAATTTTTAATTATATAATTTTTTTAGAATTTTTGACTGCGCCTTTGTACTAACCATTATACGATTTTGCTAGTGAAGTTTAATTTAAGGTGCTGTTTTAATATTTTCTACAAATATTTAAAGTTGTAATTGAGTATTAGTATTGACTAAAAGATTCATGACCAAATGGTTCATTTTTTAGGTATCATGATGATTATAGTGTGGCCGCTAAGATTTCACTATATAAGACTTTGGGTCTTAAAGTTTTGTATAAAAATTTGAGTTGGATATAATTAAGCAGGGCATGGTAATTGGAATATTGGTAATAATTTATATATTGATCATTATGGTGAAATATTTGTTAAAAAGGGGTACTGCGATACTGGCAGGCATGTATTGCAATTGGAAGAAGGACACTGCGGTGTCAGATGTTTATAAAAAAAATTGAGGAAACGTATTTTAATTTAATATCGGATATTTATGGGAAGATAGCAGACTTGGAAAGTAATCTAAAAGATGTTTTAGAGGAAATCAAGGCTGGAAATGTTGGGGAAAGGTCAGATAGGATCCTTCTGGAAAGAAATGAAAGAAGCCATCAATGCGTTGATAAAGGAGAGCAAAAGTCCGGTTAAGAGCCAGGTGGGTGATAGAAATATGAATAAGAAATTTAATGATTACGAGGAAAATAAAGGATTGTCGGAAAATAAAAGATTTGTGGAAATGATCATTTGCCATCGTTGCGGATGGCGAGGACATAAAAGGGATACCTGCGTAGTCCCGGAGCAAAGGTTTAAAGATGGATTTCCGTTAAAGAGACCTTCCGTGGATATTCGTCGTGTGGATGTTCGGGATCAGTTCGTGAATGGAGTCCGAGGTACAGATGGAGGAGATTTTTTGCAGAGATTAGTGACCAATACACTAATAGCTGATGCTTCGCAAACGGCACGAGCTGATGATTTCTGGGTGAATCCAATGTCTATTTAAGAAGATTATTCTTTAAATAATGTCGTAAGTTTTTTTTTGTAGATATTTTGTTTCCGCGTTTTTGTTTTATATTTAACGATATGCCACGATCCCATAAAGGGGTGGCATGTCGTACGTTTACATTATATATTTTTTTTTACATTAGATATAATTGTAGTTATAAATATATATAGTATATATTATAACACGTCACTCATAATCACGTGTTTTTTTTATGTAATTTTGTAGTTATATTTGAAATGATTTTATTCATTTTATTTTTTTATGAAATGATATTATTATTGATATTATCGAAAATAAATTTGTTTTTTCTTTTAGAAGTGTTGGGTTAGTCTCTAGGATTTGTTTTTATTTTAGAAGCGTTGAGTAGGTTTCGAGGATTTGTTTAGGTAGATTTTGTTTTTGTTTTAGTTTGTTTGTTAAGGTTTTTTTACATATAAGTCGTTTTTTCTTAATTATCTTTATTCCACATTAGTAAACTTTTTAAGTTGCCGTTCAAGTTATTTTTTAGCACATAATTACACATATTCCGCATACACCACTCCACAGTAAATTCAGACTTAAAGTAATTGTATTATACTCCTTGAAATAAAAATTGTTTCAAAGGTGACCCTTCTCTCGGCAATTAAAAATATCACAGATAAAGCAAAAAATTTTTAACAAAAATCTAGTGGCGATTGTGTTTTTTTGAATAGATAAGATATCGTTTCAAATAATATTCGGTATTTCTGAAACAAACATAACTATTTAAAGAAGTAGTGGATTTATCAGTTTCATAGATATCCAGTAGTACTGTAAACGTTACTTTAAAACAGAAATGTGTTATTCATTACATGTTACGTTTGAAAAAAGAAATGCAATACCGTTATTCGTTTCTTTGTGAAGAAAGGAATGCGTTACTCGTTACTTAAAAAAATAAATATGATATAAAAATTTTCCTTTTATTTATTTTTTCCACCATAGATAATAAAAATAAAATTATAAAAAAATAGGTATAATTTTTTCTTTATTTTTAACAATTGATTTTCAAAATTTTGATCAGAACAAGCGCGCTTACACCTATAACTGGCGCAGAGGATGGGAGGGTTTATTATATTTGATAAATAACAATTTTAATTGGGGTAAAAAATTTTAAAGAATGATCTTGTTCATTTTCACAAGAATCTTCATTCAGATCCTTATCAATTTTTTTTTATCTTTATCAGAATTTAACCTGAATTCATATATCGAGGTTGAAATATTTGAATTAGGGAATGATCTACACTTGCAAAGTGTAAACATAGTGTCCTTAATTAATGGTGTAGAAAATGTTTCATACTATCTTCATCTAAAGAAATAGGTGCTATTGACACATATTCTTTATAAAATAAGTTATAATATTAGCAGAGTTGTTAAAAGATACAATTTGGCAATAACATTTCTATTATACTTTTATATAGGGTTCGCACTTGTTTAGAAACAGAAACTCTTATTATGAGAGCACAAAATACGCAAACAACATTTTTACATTTTGTTCTCATTCAATTCGAACATAATATAACAAAAAGTCAATACTCCTATTTTTATCGTTTAGACAAATTCTCATTTAAAACATTATTAAAAAATTAATAAAATTATTGTAACAAATTGTAAATAAATTTCTTTTTCAAGTAATTTTGTGAATCAACGGTAGTTTTTAAAAATTAATGGGTATCACGGCTAAGCAATGATTTATATATTCCTCTAAATGATGAAAATATCCCTTAGAATCTTAAACTAATATCTATAAAATTAAATGGATAAAAGTAATATTTAATGAATATTTATAAATTTTCTATATATAAGTTTTATTATTCTATATATTTTTTTTATCTAAAAATAGATACCTCTAAAATAGTATCTAATAGATACTTGTTTTAAAAGTATAACTAAGTACCACATTTTTGTAACTAGATACAATATTAACCATTCTGAATATTAGAAAATATAAATTTATATATTTTGATTTATTCAATATTAATTTGAACAATCCTGCCTGGCTATAATATTTAACAACAAAAATGTAATAAATAAATTTAATGAATAACTGGTTGTTGATATGAATTAAAAAATCGGCTTAAATTATTTAATAAATGTTTTATATAATAAAATAAAAAATATTTTTTTCATATTTTTTAAGAAAAAGCTTAAAGTAACGAGTAACGTTTTGCACCGTTGCTCAAAAAATAGAAACGTGTTTCTCTTTATTCGTTATTAAAACAAGTATAGAATTGCATTTCTTTTCTTCAGAAAAGTAACGGCGTTACTTTCATCGATGTTACTGGTGTCCAGTATGCATACCACACTTTTCACCTAAATTAATGTTTAAATTAAAAATCTCAAGAAGATAAACTTATTAATAAAGCCAGACTTCTCTGGAAATAGATAAGAAATCAAACGATTTTGGCTGTTTTCAGTAAACAATTAATATTAGAATTTCTATTTATTATTTATATACCTAGCAATATTATACTGTTCCTTATAAAAAATATCATTTTTGGTAATTACTTTATATTATTCACGCTTGAATAATTTGGTAATTAAGGGGCGAAAGAAAACGTTAATATCCAAAGTAAAGGGGTTAAGAAAGTCAGTTTTTGTAATTATATTCGGTGTGCCCATTAAAATAGAAAGCCCAGGCGAATGTAAGTGGTTAACTGTATTGAGATAATAAACTGGAAAAACGGTTTAACTGATTAGGCCCAAAAAGACTATACTTTTGCATCTGTTTCTGGGTTATTAGATATTGTAACATTAATAAAATAAGATCATAGGTTAAAGAAAATTGTCGGGATTACATTGTACGATTTAAGAGTAAAAACAAACACATCCTATTTTTATATTTTGATAAATTATCGTGCTTTTTATTTATAAATATTTGTTACGCCTTTTATTTTTCCTATAAAGTGACAAAATTTTATGTTTATATGTTATTAAATATTTTGACTTCTCCATCTATTTTACCTGTTTTGCCGATGAAATTCTACCCAGTACTGATGTCCCGATACTTCTTAAATAAATAATCTCAATACACATTTAGAAATTTGCTAATTTTATCTATAAAACCAAAGGAAATGAGTATAAAAAATCATCGATTAAGTGCATGTTTATCTTGATCGCTAATATAAAATATTAATATCAGATGTTGAAAGTAAAAGGGCTAGAAAATAGTAAACATCTTATTCAAACTTGCTATTAAATTGTAGCACTTAATGAGTGTATAATAGACAGTTCATTTCCTTCCATTTCAACCCAGAATAATTATGCAGACCCTGATGACGGTTTTTACTTTTTTTGCAAATGAAAGAAAATGATAAAAGTAAAAAATATGGCATACAATGACAATACAAAGCAAGATCGATTAATAGGTACCATTGTGAATTATTTCAATCATATAGAACAGATTAAGTTACTAATATTCATTATACGATAATAAAAATAAACAACAAAAATTTTGGTAAATTTTGTTTAATCTTCTTATTCCTCTCTATTTATCAAAAAATAAGTTTTAAATTATTTATTAGATTAGAACAATATATCGGTATTTTCTACTCTGTGTAGAAAATAATAAACTTAATTTTTTCTATATATTAAAGAGTTAGACAATCGCTCATGATAATTTATGATTTTGAGTTTCGATCAATCGATTTTATTACACTTCTTTATTATCGACTATCTATATTATAATAAATATTGACATGCAACGGTTATAATATATTATTTTATACATTGCATCTATAAGATAAATTCGTAATTCTAATTGTGGTAGATGCCTATAATATAAAATTCAAAAATTTCGGGGCATAATATTGAAAATGATTTGATATTGTAAAACATTCCGTTAAAATAAAAGTAGACTTCTGAATATTTAATTAATAAGCAGACAAGTATGATGGATAACTATAATTAATAGATTTATAACCCACGTTAGGATAAAAATTATAATTGGAATCAAGATATTCATTAAAATAAGGGTAAACAGAATTTGAAGTGAAAGTGTTCAAAGTACTTTCAGCATTTGAAGTAATTCTATCGGCCACATTGTAAACGTCTTTAACTGAGTAGACATCATCATACAGTCTGGGAGAATACAAGCCTCCTCTTGGATAAAAATAAGAGTCATTATCATTCGTGTAAGTTCGCACGTAACTGGAAGTCGGCGTATAATAGGAAGACGAATAATAAGGAGTTGAATAGTTATTGTATGTTCTATGATATGGATAATAACGATAGTCATTATAATAATAATATGGATCATACAAATTGCGAGCTTTGGGATAAGAATAATTGGTAGAAGATAAATATGAACTTACCGGTTTGTAATTAAAATCAGTGAAGCTGCTATTGAAATTATCCAAGTTAGTCTCATATAAAGATCTAGTAATAGGACTATGTCCTGTTTTATCTGAAAGAGTTTTAATGAAGTCAGTGGTAGGTGTTGACGAGCGCGATTCAGAACCTGCACTTTTAGATGAGGCTCCATAATTTGTATTAAATTCATCGATACATTTTTGACTGGTATTAATCTTTTTCGTATCAGTACGTGGAGTTGAACTGAATTTACCAGGATAATAATTATCCATTGAAAAATAATTTTCAGCTTTCTTCTCTCGAGTACTATAGTTGGGAACTTTAACAGGTGATTTGAATGATCGATCTCTTTTAATTGTGTCACGGGATTTTGGTGTCGTGCTATAATCTCGAGGTGGCTCATAATTACTTTCTATTTTTCTTTGTCTAGGCACAATATCACTGCTGGTAAGATCTTTACTTCTTCTGTTACTTGAAATATTGGTTGTTGGTGTTTCCTTTTTTTTATTCTCATATGAATCATTTGAAAACTCGCTACTTAATTTTCTTTCAATTTTTCTAATACGTATATGTTTTTCCATATCCTTACTTGCTTTGCGTTCTCTCAAAGTGGGCTGTTCGGGTTGTAGTGAAAAATCTTCATTTCCACCTGATTTTCGACTAAAAGTTTCTTTTGCTACACTGACTTCCTTTTCCTCTTTGGCAATTGGCTCTTCAATTTTTTGCAAATCTTGATTATCATCATTTTTGTCAATTGGTTCTTGTTCATCATTCGTTTTTTCTTCGATTTCTTCAAATCGAATTTGTTTATCGCGAGACTTTTCTTTACTGTGAACTCTTTCCTCTAGGGGTGGTGATTCTTCATGTATTTCCGCGGAATCTTCTAGATTTTCGTAATATTGCTGGGATGCCCTACGTACTTCTTTTTCTATCAGGGCTGTTTTATCGTCCTCAAGGTAAGTTGGATATTTATTTTCACCTTCTTCATTACTCTCAGCAACGGGTTCTTCGTTAGGCAAGATTTCTTTCTCAATTTCATCTTCAGGTTTAACATCGGATTCAAGGGTTGTATCGTTTTCGGACATTTTATATTCGTTCTAAAAAATTATACAATTTTTATTAAAATAATTTAATTGATATCCAAATTTTCAAGTGTATATATATTGAATAACAATTTATCAATTAAATAAGACTATAAATATCATTAGGTGATTCAAATAATAATAATGATTTTGAAAAAATTAAAACATTTGTTCAGAAATCAAAATTTAACATTGGCCTTGAACTCTAAAACAAATTTTATTTATAATTATTTTTTGTGATTAGCCATGATTTGTGTCCAAATTTAATATCCTCGTATTTAACTTATATTTTCATATTAGATACATGATAAAATCATATATTTGGCATTCTTATATTGCGCGT
The DNA here is from genome assembly GCF_954871325.1 of Gordionus sp. m RMFG-2023. Lineage (NCBI taxonomy): Eukaryota > Metazoa > Nematomorpha > Gordioida > Chordodea > Parachordodidae > Gordionus > Gordionus sp. m RMFG-2023. The sequence goes on from NC_088776.1 coordinate 21,668,330, forward strand.
GTCATAGTTCATAAATAATATATTTGATATAAAAATAAGAAACCTTTTTTTTTATAAATTACGAAAAAGAAAATCGACCAAAAAAATCAATAATAAATATAAATATTTAGGGAAAATCACAGATAAATATTAAATGAATTAAGGCTAATGGTCCAAATTTTGTTGGAATCGAATAGCAATTTTTTATCCAAAAAAATATTGAATTTTAATAATTATCTTGCCAAACCAACTTAGTAAAATATTTAAATTGTACAATATTTTCATCAAAATTTAATTTCTAATAAGCTAAATATGTTATAAATGAAATTATTATTTATTATAATTGAACTCATATTATTTTTATTGTTATTGATTATATTTAGAAGATCGGCTGGGCGAACCACCTATTTTTTTAATAATCAAATACAGATTGTTTAATTAGTTTAAGAAAGTAGGAAATTGTTTATTTACTTAATTATAATGATATAAATGATCAGATTTTTTTTAAAAAAAATTTTTTATTGTAAGAGGGAGCGGTGCTCGAACCGGCTTAAACGGGTTTTTCTTGACATGTAAATTTCTTTACACGGGCTTAAAAATTTGCCCTAATTTAGCCACTTTCGAATTCTGGCCCGTAAAATATTTTACACAATTTTTGTAGTTTACGAAGTAAGGCGATCAAAAAATCAATTAAATATATTGGCATATTAAATATATGTATAATAAATATATCGAAAATAAATTTGTTTGCCAAATATTTGCATATAATGTCATTAATATCGTTAAAACAAAAATGATATTATATCATGTTGTTAATTGAAACATATAATGCAACTGTTTTTAATAAAAAAATTTAAAAATATATGATGACTTAACCGTCATAGGTGGAAAAACTCCCTTATGACAAATAATTTTGAGTAAGGTGAACAATTTACCCAAAATTTTATACAACTATATGTCTAAATATTAAAATTTGTGGAACCTTCCTTTAATCATATGATACAATAATTTTTAAAAAAATGCAAATTTGAGAATTTTATTAATTCAATATTGAATGTAATTTTATAATTTTTATAACAAAACATCAACTAAGCAAAATGTATAACATCAAATATGCATATTTTAGAAAGAAATTTACAGCAATATGCTATTGTCTTTACATATAAATTTGGAAAACATTACTTTCAGAGATAAAAAAAATAAATCACATTATTGATCAAAAAATAAAAAAATATTTTTTCAATTCATAATAGTTTGCCATATACAAAGTGATAAAAAATCTGGATTTCAAAAATAATTTACCTTAGTACGAAGGTGGGGTCTATTTTATCCCAGCTTGACAAATTTCAAATTTTTCAAAAACCATCAAATTAATCATCATATGGTAGATATATAAATATACATTATTACAAAATATTCAACTACTCTAAAACTCAGGTCAAAATATTTTATCGTTGTATTGCCTAGATTATAAAATTCTTTGTTCTGAAGGGTCAATTGTATTTTATATATTAATTCTATATTTAGTGAAAATAAATTTAAGAGGGGGATCAATAGAAATATATAAAGCCCGACTCGGGTAATGCCCCGTAGGAATTTTTTTAGGAGAATGTAAAATGTATTTTATAAAAAATATAGGTAAAGTTGCATTTTTTGAAGAAAAAATTTTACATAGGTTTTTATTGCTTTTATTCAAAACGAATACGAATCGAATAGTGCATTATTCTTATTCGATTAGTTTAAAGGAATCTATTAATTTACTATTCGTATTTATAATAAGATTTAATATTTGTATTCGATTCAAATAATTTCGTTTTTAAATATTGACAGAATTTTTAATTTTTTTTATTGCACATTCAGAAAATCTGATAATTATTAACATGTGATCAGTTATTAACGAAATTATGCATATTCATTTATTTTATAATTTCAAACCAATTTTTAAGGCGAAGAGTTTTTCTTATTGTTTCTCTTAATAAGACATGAGATATGATAGAAAATTAGTTCCAACCAAAAACGCCTTCCACCAACAGTTGATGTGTATTTTTCATAAAACTCATCATTTTTGATAAGTTAAATAGAAATGACAATTAAAATTTTATCAAAAATAAAATTATTCGAAGAATTGAAACGGAATAAGTTTTTAAATATATAAATTATTCAAATAATTCGTCGAATATTCAAATTATTCATTAATCAAATAATTAGAACGAATCGCATATTCTATCTTTTTTACCTTCTTAAATTTATATGAATATTTTATAAATAATAAAGCTTCCCTGCTATCCTAAAAATAAAATATACTGTGTTCTAATTGAACTGATATCCATTTTGTTTTAGCAATAAATCTATCAATTCTAAAAATAATTCAATAATGTTTTATAGGTTGTGAGAGGGATAAATTATAATGTTATTCAAATATCAAATTCTACCAACAGGGACAAATTATGCACATTCAAAATTGGATAAGCAAAATTAACTTTCATGTAAAAATTCATTTTTTTATTAAACTTTACATTCGACAAAAACATGAAAACATCAGCATTTAAAATTAATTTGAGTCATATTGTAACTTATTTTTTTTTCATTGAAACTGCAACGTACACCCTATAATTTTACAGATTTATCGATGAAGTTATTATAAACAGATTCTTATCCGCGAACCATATGAAATGAACTAATCTCTGAGGGTATGTATTTATGTAGAAATTGTTTGGTACATACCAGAAAAGCAATATTATTCTCATCGATTAGGTCCTGGGCTTGTTTCTTTTAAAAAATTTCATCTGCAACTCTTTGTGGATAATCCAATGCAGTGAAGTTTGCGAAATACCCTCAGGATACATGACAAATTATTCTGTGGGTATTAATTGATCTTGACTGAATACGAGTGGTGTTTCAGCAGGATCAACATTTTCCACAATAGTACCTGCTGTGCGTGGTCTGCCAACCATAATGTTTTCCTGCTGATCAGGTGCATCAATCTATTCAAGGCTGTGATAGACCAGTTTCTATTAGGAAATTCCTTCAAAGCCCCGTAATGTTTTTCTTGTTTAATTTTAATTGAACACAAGACATCTTTACTGAAGATCCTTTTTTTATTATCGTCTGATAGGACGTAAAGTTTAATTTTAAAAAAGTAAAAAAATGAATTTTTACAAGTTGAAAAGTTAGAATTTTGTTTGTCCAACTAATGTGCATAAATTTGGACTCTGTTTATGGTATTTTTGGAAATTTGCAGAAAACATTGATAATTTATCCCTCCCTCCATCATTAAAATTTTATTGAATTATTCCTAGAATTGAAAGAGTTATTGCTAAAATAATGGTAATAGTTCAAACACAGTGTATAATTTATAGGTTAAAATATGCAGCGTCTACATGACAAAATTTTCACTGGATGCAAACCTCCTTCAAAAACCTTTGCCTACCCCCTAAAAAATTTCGCCGCCTTCGGCGGCGGTGTCTGTCTATTATTATTTTCACCTTTTTAATTTATTGATACTCTTTTTAGTTAATTTATCTAGGATAACTTAAATTAATCCATCTCTACTACCAACTATCAATATTTTGTGAATATACAGAATTTATTTTTTAGATAATGAATTCAATTAAAACCTCCATTATATACAATGAATTAATTATTATGACATTATGAGCTTGCTGAAATATCAACCTTTTAAATTACATTTAAAAGGATAGCAGAAAGTTTTATTTGGGAAACAATGTGTACGATTGTTGTCAATATATAGATTTGGTCGATGAATTGTATTATAATAATTCTATAATAAAAGTATTAATTTTTACAGCAATAAATTTTGGATCTCAAAATTTAATAGATAAGCCCCCAAAAAATTTATCCTACCCCCATTAAAGCAGCCTATCCCCTACCCCTCTCAAAAAAATAGGATGCAAACTGTTCCTACCCCTCCCGCTCATGTAGACGCTGAAAATATGATAAATTTAAATTCTACTTTCAATCCCCTTGACTTTTGTAAAAATATTGAAATAATTTCTCTAAAAAATTTGTGTTCGATTTGATCAATATTTATATACCTAATGAAGATTTTTGACCGAAAATAGTTTTGACTCTTTGATAAAACCTTTGTACATGTCGTAATAGGTAGTGATAAGGTTATAAATATGTGGTCTTCTAGTAACCTGGAAATATTAATTTTATTGAAATCAGAAAATTGCTTGTGTTTATCTTATCTCTTTTCACATTTAATAACAAACGTTAGCTTCTTCATAGAAATTGTCTATATTATAAAATTGAGATAATTTTTCTACCATTTCATAAAACTCATTCCCTGAATTTAACATTTGATGGGAAGGCAATTAAATTACTAAAAATCCATAATTTTTTAGTATTTTCACCGAATTTTAATTCGAATGATACAATTAAAATTTCTAAATATGGAATAAAAATACTTTATTCCACATGAGAAACTAGATGATTAGATATAATTTTTCATGCGATGCCAATCTCTTTTAATTTCCTCCCTCATCAGCGAATTGCTTTGCTTGTAAAAACAATTTAATAATACTATTAGAAAATTTCAATTGTTTTTCAATTTAATTTTTAAGATATCTTTATGCCCCTTAACCTCAATAACATTAAGGTTGTTATCTTGAATTAAAAACTTATAGATAAACTAGAAACTTTCAAATAACTAAAAATCATCATAAATAATATTTGTTGCTTATAAAGAGATAATGTGAAATCTTTCCCCAGGGGTGGGTATTCTCTCACTGGACATTATCTCCTCCGAGCAATACTGCCCAGTCGAACTGAACACTCTTATAATGGCAAAATCTAAATACCTGGAGGGACCTCAAAACCAAATTTATAAATCCAGACCGTGCTTGAGAATATAATTTGAACCAATATCGGACTTAAAAATAACCGTCAGTTTTAACCCATAGCGGACCTGAAAATTAAAATAGGTGCTTCTGAAAGTTTCTATATACATTCATTATACACAATATAATTGGTCATTTTATATCAGAGACTTTTCGGTCAGGATATACGGCCAGGACTGCAGAATTTTTTTTAAAATAATCCCAGGCCGGGCAATAAAAAAATTTTCCCATAAATTCTGGCCGGCCCAGATTGAAAATTTAAATCACATGAAATAAAATTTATTTAAAAATTGTTGTATAATTGAATAATATATCACATTCATTCACTTCTCATATTTCCGGTATCATTTCAAAACTATTTAATAAAAATAAAATATATACCCTGACTGGACCGATAATTTTAATTTTTTTTTAAATCCGGGCCGGGGACAAAAATTAAAATATCCTGGCAGAGCTGAATTTTTTTTTACAAATCCAGACTAGGCCATGCAATTGGTATACCCTGTCTACGTCCATTATTTTCTTTTAAAATCACTAAAGCGTAATTTATCAAAACTGGCACTTTCCATATACCATCTCAGGTGTTCTTCCCCTGGTTATTATTTCTGAGGTTTTCCAATGATATTTTTATGGGGTCTTCTTTTCTTCACATCCTCTTTCAAAGTATTAATATTATTTATTAAACTTCAAATGTATTAACTACCTCCCTCAATTTAATTAATGCTATAATTTTATAACAGGTTTTTTCCACTAGACGATATAAAACACATATAATTTAAGATATCAACTTTATATAAATTATCATGGAAGAATAGTTATCTATTTTGCCCAGCTGTAATTTAATTTTTAAAATTCCGCAAATCAATAAGCCTAGTGCCGCCTTCTTATGACCATTCGAATATCATTATAATTGTCACATTTTATTTGGTTTATAAGTTATTCTATGAAATTACTCAAAAATACAAGAGTGGATATTTATTGAGAAAAAAAGAAAACTCGACCATTTTTATTATCTTATTATAATCACATATATAAAGGAGATATATACATCTCATCGTATTAATAAGCAATAAGTAGATTTTTTGAGTCATGGAATGAGTGTTGATGTTTGACGCTTTTTGGGTAGTAAAATCATTACAAGGGGTTTCTCTTCTCCAAATTTTAGCCAAATATTTAAATTTAATTGAAAAAAATTATAAAGTTTAATATAGTCTCTAACTCCAGGCCCGTTTGTATTCACAAATATAGTCCCCCTTTATTTGTTGTATTAATTAATTTTTTTGTGATTATAACTATGATGTAATGATATTCAGAGAATTCAAAGAGAATTAACATTTAATGAAAATCAAAATTTTATAAATCCTGTCTATTTAATATTATGATAATATTTTAAACAATATAAACGAAACATGTTTATCTGATTTATTAGTTGTTGATTTAGATGTAGTAGAAACTAGAAGTAGCTACTAGATTGTATTATTAAATTCATTCCGATTAGTTGCATTCTATATTAAGTCGTAATTATTATAATTAAATATTTTTAACACTCATTATCTTTAAATTATATTCCATGTCTTCGATAGTCACAAGATAATTCCTGCGGCGCATGAAATATCTGGGTTGATAAATTGGCTCAGCGAAATTTGGCGCATTTTATTAAACAAATTAGAATTTTTAAAATGAAATTGTAAAAACTTTGCGAAAAATTTTCTTTTTTATTCCATATCCCATAGAAAGAATTTATGTAATATTTTTATTTAAATTATGATAGTGCCCGTAACTAATTCTGGTAAATCAGGCGTATCATTAGCTCATTCGGGTACTGCAGCACCTCCTTTTAAAAAATAAGCGCCAATTAAAATGAATTGGTTATCTATTTTTCAAAAATTAGCACCCATTTAAATAAAGGCATTATTGATTTTTTTTAAAAAATTATTATAAATCTAAGACTTTTCTACTTTTCTTGTGGCGTGACAAATTATTTTATGATAAATTTTCTTATGCTTTTGCCAGTCTAGTATAATATAATAAAAACAAAGTGGCCTAAATTAAAAAAAAGTGCACTATATTATATCCTTGTCAGCGTTTACATAAGTGGCGAGAGGGTGGGGATTGGGGGGGGGGGGGTGTAAGAGCAGTTTGCTTCCAAATTTTTTGAAGATGTTAGGTGGTAGGCATCGAAAGGTGTATAGGGTAGGCATCTAGGGGTTAAATTTATTGGGGTGCTATCAATTATATTTTGGATGAAATAGAGCAAATATTTTGAATATACATTGATTCTAAACATCGATCATTCATTGCACACAATATAGTCTTAAAATAAAGTTTCCTGCTAAACATAAAATTAATTTTTTTAGTATTCTTTATATAATAATTCCCTGATTTATATATTACAATTATATTAATTTCCATAAATGTTGTTATTAATAAATAGTATTTGTCAATCATTTAATGTAGCTAAACTAGAAGCTTGATATTTAGGTCATAATAATTTTTTTTTAAAAATAAGTAATTAAAAGTTAGGGGAGGTAGGTATAGGTTTTAGAGGGGAGTTTATCTCCAGTGAATTTTCTGTCATGCAGACGCTGATCCTTGGATGCACTTGCTTAACGATAGCAACAACAATTCATTTCTTGTTTTTATTCATCTTCCCTTTTATCCTTAATAGCCACTGAAATTTATATATGTTCAAGTTGGCTATGGGCGAAAAATGATACTCTTTGGCATAAGGGATTGCGAAAAATATATTACTAATTATACTCGTCTTTTAATAACTTTATCAATTTTTAACACTATATCATACGTAAGAAAATTCAGGGCTGTGATTCCTTGCCTTGGATAGTATATAGATTTTTGATATAAATTAGAGTATACACAAAATTTTATGGCAAAATTGTCTGAAATTCACAAGGTAGATACTAATTATTCTGGTAAAATCTTGTATTTATGAAATAAAAAAAGCGCGCTATAAAGAATTTAAGTTTTAAAAATTTTCTATCGCCCTAAATTTTAAAGTTTCAATATCCTATCAAAACAATTTACAAATTACAGCCAAAATTATTCAAAATAACACAATTTTACAAATTCCTAGCCGAGTGTTAAAATGATTAAAAAATTAGAGCTGCATAAAATATCCTTATTTTGACCTCGGCAGGTCTTTGAAATATATATTATATATAATTTTTTTCTTTAGCCAGACCTTAATTATTATTTTTATCAGTGCAAATCCAAAACCCGGCTGAAATGTTTGGGGCCACGACCGCGGGCTGTTCTACCGAGGGATAGGGAGAGGGATCGGCAGAATTCGTGGGACCGGGATTTTCAGGTAGGTTGACGTTGGGACCGGTTTTCATCTTAGTCATCCTCCAGGATCAGACCTAAGAAGGATATAATTTTAAAAATCTGGGGCTGGTTTAAAAAAATCAATCATTTGAGTCAGTCCGCGCTTAGAAAAATTGAAAAAAAAATTTATAATTATTTAAGAAGTTGGGAAATGTTGAGCAATCATATAACGAAGTGTTTATTATTCATTTACTGCTCATAATTTCAATTTCCCGTTAAAACAATTTTCGAAATGCAGGCAAAATGATTGAAAATAACTAAATTATGAAAATCCCTGCTCTGGCTAAAAGATAAAAGTCTCCCTCGGGCCAAAAAATTTCGGGCTGAGGTTGAAAATAATATAAAAAATTGTAACCCTATTTTTTAAAAAATTAACACTCTTTTATTAAAAAAAGTCTCATGTACTAACCCTCACACACATGGGAAATCCAGGAGTTAGCTAAAAAGTTTCTGTGAAATACATTTATATGATTTATATTACTCTTATTCCATACAGGCCTTAGTTTGATCAGGGATCATTAAAATTAAATAGCTACCTTAGGGCTGTAGCAACCAAAAGTTTCTATTTGATTTACTACATTTATCTGATTGATCAAGTTTCGAGAAAATAAAACAAAGCATTTATATTAATTAATATAAAATCAAGAATATATACTTCAGGGCTCAAAAAAAAATTTTTTTTCAAAATTTGTCAAGATTTTTGTTTAATACTTTGAATAAAATGCGTCGAATTTTTTCTGCGCCAAATTGTCTTTATACCTTTCGATATTATATAATAATAAATAACTTTGAAAATGTTTTTATATCATGCTGATATTTACCTAGAGTAAAATTTTATGTTGATATATTATTTTTTTACTTCGTTACTTTCGTCATCAATGCTTATTTCACTTTCGTTCTCATCTTTCTCGTTTGTTTCAGTGTTTAATTTTATTTCATAAATATCATTTATTTTGTTAGAATCTTCTGTTTGATCGGCATTTTTTTCTTCCATGCGATTATTTTCATTGAAATCAGTTTCTTCTAAATTTTTGTCTGATTTCTTAATTAAATTTTCCATGTGTTCTCTAGTTGTGTTATCAAGATAGTCTTTGGTTTCAGACTCATGACCAAAGCTATTAGGTTCAGATTCATGTTCAGAACTTTTATTATCATCAATAAATTCAGACTCATGATAAAAACTTTTATCATCAATAGTTTCAGATACATGATCAGAATTTTTGTTATCATCAGTAATTTGAGAACCAAGATGATTAGGACTTTTATTATCACCAATCATATTAACAATATTTTTTGAATCATCTGTAACAACTTCTTCATATACATTATTTATATTTTTTGTGTCATTTTTTATGTTTTCATCTCTACTAATTTCCAAATTTGTTTGATCAATTGTATCAAGGTCAATTGTAAATTTTTCTTGTGTAATAGATTCATTACTCATTATTTTATCATCGAGATTCGTATCCATATTATGCTCAGAAATGATTGATATATCATTTTCCTGTAGGACATCGGTTTCATATTTATCGTTGATTTCTTCGGATGCAGATTCTTCTCTTTTCAAGTCATTTTTTATTTCTTCAACATTCCATTGTTCATCTTGGTGATTCAATTCTTTCAATTCCTGATTAATTTTTACTTCTAGTAGTTTGTCAATATCTTTTGTGTCATGATTTTTATCAGACTTACCTGAATCATGTACATATTTATTTATATTACCCAAATGGATATCTTCTTCATTATTTTCTTTATTTTCAACGTTTTCATCAATAATGTTTCTTACGGCTGTATCTTGCATTCCTTCAGGAAAATACCCACTTGTAGTTATATCAATAGTTTTATCGGGTTCAGTAGTTTCTATCATGATAAAATGTGTTTAGATAAATTTGTTAGTTATAGTTTCTAGTTTATATATATAAATAAATAAATTTTCATGATTTTCATCAGTATTTAATATTTTATTTGGCAATTCCTATAATTTCAACCACATGTGCATTAAACTTTCTTTTTATTAATTTAATTTTTAATTAATAAAATATGAGTAATCTCTGGTTATAAATCAAAAATATATAACATAGCCAATATACTGCTGTTATTAAAAATTTATGGTGATTTATCTATGGAAATAAAAAATTATTATCCAAAATGCAAAAAGAAGAGATGAGAGATTCTGCGAAAATTTCAGACATTTATGATATCAAATAAATCAACCTTTACAAAATATTTGTTATGAGATAGATGAAATGATGGATGGACTGTTTTTCTGAATATACAAAATATAATATAATCTTTAAAAAAAGAAAATTGACTATTATTGTAGAATTTTATATTAAAAAAATTTCCACGAACTGATTAAGCCAAGTCTCCAATCAGTTTCTTTAAAATACTATTTGCATATGAGTTTGCTCTGTATTCCTTTCCAATTGTACTTTATTTAAATTATACATTTTATAATTCATATAAAAATACCCAAAAATTTGAATATAAAATTATTATTTACCTTGTATATATTTTATCTTAGATAATTTTTTCCATTTATAGTGTCAGTAACAGAGGCGTTTGAAACCTATATTTACTATTTGTATAAGTATAATAAATGATATCAATTTTTGTATCTTTCCTTATAAAGTGATATGATTTTATTTAGTTTCAGTGATTTTAAAAAAATTCTTCCTTGTAATATGGATGCCGTTGCTGTATCAGAAGCTTCAGGGCTGGGTTTTTTTATATTATTCATATTATATACGATAGCGGAATCGATAATATTATTCTCTCTAATTGATAGTATCTTTATCGGTTATCTTTAGTTAAACTAAAATAACAAAATAATATAAATATGTTTAAACAGAAATTCTAAAAAAATATGTCTGATTTAAACTAAATTTTTGAATACATCAATAAGATTAACTAAATTGAATAAGTTTCTGCTAGACATTCCCATCTATAGGTTACCTATCGCCTTTAGGACAAAAATTTATTTACCCCCTCTAACGATCCAAAAAATACGTACATTCTTTATTAAAATTAAATACATAACCATTAAAAAATAACAATTTTCGTGTTTTTTTTTGTTTCAAAGTCTTAAAAAATTTCCTAAAATTAGGCAGAAATTTCTAGTGTTTGTGAAATAACTAGTTGCAAATAGGTTCCTATAGCTTAAACCCAATGGCTTAAGGGTGGCACAAAAAGTAGAACACATCTCTAAACTCTGTTTGCTCCTATCGCAAGAACAACTTTGAATCTCTATCGCACTAAGTCTAGGCTTAATCCTACACAGTGACACCATCTAATTGCGTTGACTCTGGTAAAATAATTGTCAATAAAGACTACCACCCACAACATTGCAAATATTCTCGGGTATGATAACACCGCCACAATGCTATGAACAACATAATATTACAAACTTTCAAAAGAGCTATTAGACCATCCACTCTCAAATCAATAAGTTTTCGCAACGAAAGATTAAAAAACAAATACTCCGACCTTTAAAATACAATTTTCTCACATCTAGTTACCAAGAACTTGGGAATCTTTGACAACGTGGTTTTCCAATAAAAAAATAACTTTAAACACAGGAAATCTAAATAAGGTCAGATATAAATAGTATTTAAATGATAAGGTGAACCAATTTTAACTATAATATTTATTATGATTTTAACTTTAGTCCACTTATAGATTTTATTAAAATATTTTTGGTTTTTTATTTTTTTTATAAAAAATGTTTTATTCTAAAAATTTTAAATTATGTCGTTATTTTACAAAATTATTAACTCAGTAATTTTTCTTAAATTCTGGTTGGTAATATATTATATGTATTTTGGGGAGAAAGGGGGTGAATTTTTATTAGCTTAAAATGATATTTACGAAAGTAGACGAATTTTCTAAGGTGGGATTTTCCCTGTCACCTATCTATGCCTATGGTCATTTTGATTTTATTTTAAAACATTTATTTTTCTCCAAAGTGGTTTTAAAAAAAAATGATGTTAAAAAGCTATGTTAAATTTCTTATGAACCCAAGCACTCGGACCCTTTTTTGTCGAAGGGTTACATTCCTGGTGTAATTTATCTGAATTTCCTTAATATAAGAACCTGTTAGCCATTCCATCGCACAATCGAAATAGTGAATTAAGAAAAAATTAGTCAAAACTAAGAATCACGGCTGTTTAAAATATTTAAATTTAGTAAAAATTTTTATACTTTTATAATGAGAAGGTGGATGCGTTATAGGGTATCCCTAATGGGGGTTTTAGTATCATGATCTCACCCTAAAAATTTTAAATCGTTTGGAAACTTTGAAATACTTAACAATAACAACGACAACCGGCTATATCTTATAGTATTTTATGCTAATTTATATAGTTATAATTGAGAGTAAAGGGCATTTTTGTTATATTTAAGGTAACTTGTAATATTGTTGCCAGCTGACCAAGATCGAAAGAGTGGGTTGATTCGGTTTTAAAGTAAAACAAAATTTTTGTTGTATACATATTACATAAGAGAAATTTTGACAAGGCAATGTACTAAAAACTATACAGATACATGAGTTTAAAGATTTCTATACTTTTATATGTAATTTTAAAAAATGGAAGATTGAAAGTAGGTAATGAGTATTAGGCAGAAATATGGAAATAAGATCAGGAATTTAAGACAGTAATATTTGGTATATTATCTTAAGTCTAGATGTATATGGTACATCCAATTTTGATCATTATTTGGTATGCCTTAAAATTCATTGAATGGTAAATTCATTGAATGGTGTTATAGGTATTCCGTCATAGGAAGCTACTCGTGATCAGCAGGACAGAAAGGATTTCTAAATATTTAAAATTTATAAAAATATATATATAAGTGGACTTTTGTAATAGAGTAGGTGTTTTATTATTATGCATATTGGGTTTTTAAAGGGATGGACATGTGTGGGATCATTTATTAATAATTAATGTTAATATATGGTATTCGTAATTTAGTTTCAATTAAGGTATATGTTATTAAGGGATCCATTGAGGGTGAGGTAATGTGGTTTATTTTGAAGTAATTAACCATTTTGATGAAATAAGGGAATTGAATTATGATGAAGTTAGAATAATATTCAATGTTAGAGGTGGATAGTTATTTTGATTTAGTGTCTGCAGAATAATATCCAATGTTAGAGGTGGATAGTTATTTTGATTTAGTGTCTGCATTTGATATATATATAAATGGGTTAGGAATTTATATGATATATTAGATGTGTAATATTTTTTTTCCCAAATTATGAAATCTTTATATTTAATATATTTTTTTTTTGTTAAATTATAAAATTTTATAAAAAGTTATATTTGCAATTATTATATTATTTTTATGGTATGCAATGATTGAAGGGAAATATTTTTACAGATAAGGTCAGCCCGTGTTGATGGGTATGCCTTGAGGTGAGAATATTGTTTAGTTTGCATACTGGAGAAAGTTTTTTTTTTGGTGTAAATTTTTTTTGTAAATTTATGCTGCATAATACATTTTTTTTATTTTTGTAATAATTTTATAGCACATCACATTTTACTATTTAATTATGAACATATTTTTTAAAGAAAAGACTCAAATTATTTTATATTGTGAAGGTATATTAAAAATTCTTTACATATGTACCATATAGCCCATTATATTCTCAATTGTTGTTATTTTGCATTCTACATTTTTGTGAATTTGTGCTAACTGTGATGACAGAGTTAGGTAGAAATGGTATATTTTTCTTAGGATACTGAGTAATTCCTAGATGGGAAATATTGTATTTTCTACGTATTATATTTGTTCCTTCATATAAAATATTAAATGTATTTGTATATGGATATATTGTAATTTTAGGTAGAATCTTTGTTTGGCAGAGTTTCGCAATTATTTGTAATACCTAAGGATGGATTTTTCTATTCATTTTAGGAAATATTTACATAAATGTAGCTTTGTTTTTTTACATGACAGAAGGAAAAGTACATGTGTTGAAATTGCATTTCACACACAGACAATATGTTCACATTACATTATTATATGTAATATCATTATTTCTTAATTACCATGAATCATATCCAAATAATGTGTATTATAGCTCATATTTCCCAAATGTCTTAAAATGAATGAATTATTATGTTTTGCTGATATTACATTGTCCATATTAATGTTGCATAGATTATAAATGCAGATACCCCAATGTACAGGTCATTATTGATAATATGTGTTTTCGCGATTATATATTGAAAGGTATCGGCGATATTATATTATAAATCATCATAAGGGAAGACGATTCGACAAATTCCCTGAACGTCTTCAAGGCGTCTCGATACAATTCAAAAAGGTGATTCGATACAATTCAAAGAGGTGATTCGATACAATTCAAAGGGGTGATTCGATACAATTCAAAGAGGTGATTCGATACAACAACACCACAGAGAGAGGGACGCTGGGCTTGTGAAGGGTGGGCGTGTTGTAACTGTTGAAAAAAAGAAGAAATAAATTTAATATAATACATCAAATGTCAGTTATTTTCTGACAGGGAAATTAAGTTTTCCTTGGGGGAAGAAGTGGAGATAGGGATCACGGGGTGTATTTCATTGTTCGGAAAAACCCGTAGTTGGAGATTAAGAGATATTGAATTAGATGTCAGCTGTGGACCTTTGGATGTCAGCTGTGGACCTTTGAGAAATGAAGAATTGGATAATTATATTATGTTATATTTTTCTACATATTTTATGTTAGATTGTTGTGGTTTTATTGGAAATAAAGATAATTATGTTAAATATGGATCGTCGTTAATGGTCAATGGTATTTATTTAATATTATTAGAAAGAATTATTTTGGGTTGTTAAGTTATATAATTGAGAGTAAAGGGCATTTTTGTTATATTTAAGGTAACTTGTAATATTATCTAATCCAATATCTCTTAATCTCCAACTACGGGTTTTTCCGAACAATGAAATACACCCCGTGATCCCTATCTCCACTTCTTCCCCAAAGGAAAACTTAATTTCCCTGTCAGAAAATAACTGACATTTGATGTATTATATTAAATTTATTTCTTCTTTTTTTCAACAGTTACAACAATAATTATTATCAAGAATTATTATTTTTAAATCAAAATATCTAAGTCACCCAAATATTACCATTTCTATGCCTAGAGGGAAAATACCAAATTGATAAAGTTAGATAAAATAATGGTTTCGAGGAGTTATTCTAAATGTATTGAATTGAGAAATCTGGAACAGTAGAATTATATCTAAATAAATGATACATATTTAACAATTGCCGACCTGGTTACCAAGAGCGTGAGTATCTGAAGAGGCAGATGGTTTTTTCTGGTTACACTTGACGAACTCGATTCCCTGGTTGTTCGATACATAGTTAAATCATCTTCGTTAGCGGAGGAGTGGTATGTTAATGCGTGGTAACAGTGTGGTTACCTAACGGTCTCTTATTTCTATTTACAATTGTTTGGAGGCTATGAGCTAAGGATACCATCGATGGGGAATACATTGGATTCGAGCATGTTTGTATCCAGGACTGAAAAGAGTGAGGGTTTTGTGAAAACCTTAGTGAGATTTTATATATGCTCGCTTTCCTCTTTACTGCTGATTATTAAACAATCTAGATAGTTTTTGTCATAGAAACACTCAAATCATCCTTGTTATACTGTGGTAATATATTTGGTACATAGGATATGCCCAATGGAATCCTATAATATTAAAATACCTGTTTTTGTATTGGTAGATAAGTAGTATTCTTAAACTTTGGATCAATCGGAAGCTGCAGAATTTCTGAAAGCCATTATAAAAAAATTTCCACCTTTAGAACCTGATAATTAAATTGCAAAACTTTGGGATAAAATAGTATTCGCACTGTAAGGCTGAATTTGAAGTCATCTTAAAATCTACTTAATCAATCAGAAGCTGCAAAGAGATATTCCTGGGATCCATTAGAATAATTCGCCTTACTGACGATCAAATTGTAAAACTTTGGGATAAGATAGTATTCGCACTGTAAGGCTGGATTAGAAAGAAGTCATCTAAAATTCTGCATTTATTTTTAAACATTCCCATTATCTTTCTGACATATATTGTTTGGGTAACCAATTTAACTTGCTCTTTCAAAGAGTCTATTTTACTCTATTCCAGTGGAGATCAATCAATAATTTTGGGTGATAGGCTTTCATGGTACTTTGACTGCACTGTCCAATTTTCGGGTAATTTTACTAAGAAATTACTGAAAGTTTATAAATCACATATGTGAATTTCTTACTCTCTGTAGGAGTATAGACCGGACTCCTTTCTCTTAAACTAAATATGACAACTCTTTGTTCTAAGGGCAACCCTCCATGGAAATCTAAAAAATGCATATAGTAAGTCTTGTTATTCACTGTCAACTACATTGGTAGTGGGAAGAGGGGGGCCAGATAAAACCATGTTGGGGGAAGGGGGGAGTTAAGGGGTATTATGATTTTGTCTCAATTTTATTTAGAGGGATATTGGGGAGAACAAATATTTTTTATTTTAATTATATATATATATATATTCCTTAGGCGCCTAGGATTATCAACCAAAAAATATTCGTGAATGATAAATCATAGCATAAAATTTTAGAGATGATACGTTACGATCAAACCTAATGAAACACAGAAATGGAAATGGACTAGCAAAGAATCTTTTTTTTAATATTAAATTTTTTTTATGATGAATTTATTTTAATCATCTTTCATGGAACTAATTTATTACTTGAAGAATGTTTGTGTGTGTGGGGAGGAGGTTACAAGAAGAGTGATTTATTAAAAATAAATTGGTATTTTTTAGGGAGGCGGGGTAAATATTTTAAATGTTGCTTCATTAAGGTCGTGGAATAGCTCTTGTGATTTTAGCATCAATAGCGCAATGGGGTATAACCTATAATGAAGAAGTGTTGGTAAGTATGGATTTTATTATTTTTATTTTAGAACATTTATTTGATAGAAAACACAAAAGATCATTCCCAGGAAAAAATTAGACAAACAATTTTTCTTTAAATTATCAAAAAGCCTTCCTCGCCCCTCCCTTCCTCATAAATTGAGAGTTTGCCCGGAATTCCAGTTACCATTTATAAGAAGTAGGAATTATAATTTAATAATAGGCACGAAATCTTTCCATTTTTACTAAAAAAATGTTCTCGTTTTCATCTTTGTAGGAAAATTTTTATTTATGAAAAAATAGAAATGAATGGTATAATATTTGTTGCTATACGTGCCATTAAATAGGTCATATAGCGCCTAGATGTCCTTATACTGCGATAATATTCTCAATAAATATATAAAAAATTTGCAAAACGACAATTATATATTTTATTAAATTTCAAAAAATTAAAAATTGGAAGGGAAGTAGGGAGCGTTTAATCCCCTATATAATTTTGATTACTTTAAAATTAAAAAAAATTATTAATACAAATATTTGCATGTTAAGCCAGTGAAATCATTTCAAAAACCCACAAATTTTTATAATGTTTGAAGGCTTCTCTGGGGTATAAGAATATTTTTTTCAAATTTATTCCACAATTTTTGAATTACATACAAATGGTTTTATTATATTTTAAAATATAACTACTATGTTTAAAAATGCTAAATAGGAAGTAGTGGGGTATGGACTGGTTATCCATAATGATATCCAGGATATTGAACTTATGGACGGTAAAAGAGATATATTCAATCTAGGATGGGAATGTCTACATCATTGGGATAATGATATAAATTGAGTTAACGAGGATGACAATAAATATGTTGAAATCGCAGTGGATAATATGTTAATCATTACCGCAGGGATACTCTTGATATTTTGACATTTAAGGAAAATAACAATTATACCACCTTATTTAATAATTTCACTAATGTTTCTAAATCGGTGTATGATAACATTTTTATCCAGAATGATAACAGAGAAATTAATACAGATTTGGTGAAATTCATAGATAATAAAAATGGTTCAACATAAACAAATATCAATGATAAACAGATAAATAATAATGGGATTGTGAAGAATAATTATAATATTACCACTAATGATAAAGATATTGTTTGATATTCAAATGAAGATAAGAGTTTATTTAACCAGATTACTGCCTATTATGCCAGCATGGCTTATACAAAATATAATCAATGAACAAATCAAAATTCCTGGGAACATATGCCCATATATTTCAGACCTTTATGAAGATTTATGCCAGCATTATTATATTATATCATTAATGTGTTAATATTATATTCTAACGTATAAGCTTTTTTGAAGTTTAGACATATTTTATTTATGTTTGGGTACATAGTATAATAGCCAATACCTATTTTTATTTTAAAGAAAAGGGGAGATGTTGGAGAGATTTAATTAAATATAAAATTATAAGATAAAAATGTTATTTGGTTTTCAAAAATGTTAGGATATGTGGGAATTTATAACCTAACTGTATAAAATTTGTATGTCGTTTTTTGAGGGTTTTAAAGAGAAGGAAAGTATTTAATTTTTGGGTTAGTCAAGAATGTAAAATAATTATAGTACAATTATGGTAATAATGGCGATTTAAAATATTCTGCTTTAAAATATCCGGCCCGTATCCTGAGTAGGGTCTGCGGGTCTCTTTAATACTTATGTTGTACTAATATTTAAAATTAACGATTAAACTGAAAAAAGGGATTTTTCAACAGAAACTACAACAGGAAGTGTTAGATTCTATCTCTCCATGTAAAAAAGTATGGTGTCCAAAAATGATTTCTCTTTTATGGAATCTACATTTATGCTTCGCAGAAATCGATAAATCGAAATATATTAAATATACTTTTACGTTCCTCGTCATTATTCCTGAGGGAATCGCACAAGACGAATAGAGGGCTATCGTAGTATCATTATTAGGAGCGCTGGCTAGCTCAAGTGCAATAGGTGAGAAACTCAGAGGTGGGGAGAATTTTTTGATGGGATTGAGAACCTGCGCTGAGTCTATGGTGTGCTCTTTACCATCATTAATAAATTTAGATATCTAGAATGATTAGAACCTACGTTTAAATAAAATGGTGCACACCAGGTATGGTCTTCCTTATCCGTTCAACACAAATAGTACATAAATACAAATCCTAGTTATATAATATAAATTAATTATATTCTAAGGAAAAGGTTTAGACTTGATAAAAATTTAATATAAAAAAATTAATTGCTAAAGGAAAAATGTTAGTCTCCACCCGTTTATAAAATATTCTCCCTATTTATACTATTTCTTATGAGTCCAACTTATCCAACCAATCGCATAACGTAATTTTCCATAAATTTGTGGGATATTTTTATGTGTATAAATTGTTTTGCTAATCCGAGTAAACAAAAAACAAATTTATTCAACTAAAGGCTTGCTCAATTATATAATATGAACATAATTTAATGTCACTTCCCTCTCAGTGCTCTCTAACAAGGGATGTACGATGGGAGGGGGGGGGGGGGCTCTGTGTTATTGGCTTAGGAAAGTCTATAAAATTCTATTCTCAAATTTTTTTAAATTAAATTTATTAATACTTTTTAATTATTATTTTATATTTTTAATATACCAATCTGCCTCAATATAAAAAAAAGACCAACAATTTCTCATGACACACAATTTTTTAAATTATAAAACTCATGAAGGATTTATATTTTTTAAATGAACCTTTAAAAAGTTATAGTTCAATCCTTTACCTATGTAAAAAAATTTAAAAAGATATATTTTTCTTTAGTAGATCTCTAAAAATTCTATTTTTTTGACTCAAGCCTGACCGAAATTTTTATTAATTAATAAGCTTGAGATTTTTACATATGTTTAGGTAGAGCCCACTTCGGGACAAATTTTTATTTTAGATCTGAGCTCAGTCCAGAATTTTTAATTAAAATGTATAAATTAAGTGCATTAAATGGCCATTTGCTTTGTCCACAGAAAAATTCGAATTATCATTTTATATTGATAAAGGAAGAGAAAATATCATTTTCTATATTATTTTTTATAAATTTTAACCTTTTATTATCTAGCCATTTTAAAATTATCATAAAATCAAAAATAGGACTTGATTGACTATAAAAGGTCCACCATATGCTTTTAAAAACCTTCATAAGGTTAAATTTTAGTTATGTGACCCTTTGCTTAATTGACCCAAATTTTTTTAAATGGAATAGTGTCAATTAATTTCATGAGTCTTCTCATAATTCCCCATTATATTTCTTATTTGGATACATTTCTGATATATCTATTCTAATATCTAACAATCATCTCTTGTTTGAATGATTATCACCGGGCTCTATCCTTTTGAAGCACGTATCCACCTGCCGAAAATATAAAACTTTTTGATCGGTAAATTCCTAAAAGAATACATCTTTAAATAACATTGCCCCAAATAAAGGGCACCTTTAATCAAATATCTCATTACAAATTAATTTGGAGGTTCCGGAAAGCCGAATTATATTCACTTGAGATACCTCTAAGTATTTTAAGCCTTTTTTATTATAATTGTACCCGATCATATTTTTTAAAAGTTTATCTCAATTTTCCTTGCAACTTTTCTAGACAATATGCAACTGTGCTCTTTGATTTTTGAATTTTATCTTGAACTCTAGGTCTATGATTTTTTTTAGATCAGCAGCAATTGCGATTTCCCTTATCTATTGGCATCAGTTCTAATTAATAAGTATTCACTTTCGCCAATCATGAGATAGGAAGAATGAACAAATTAGGAAAAATTTAGTTTTTTTAAAATTATTTACTTAATATTATATTAACAAATAAAAAACTCTTTTGAATATAAATCCGTCAATACCATTCGATTTTATATTGTGGCTTTTTTTTCGAATCCCTACCCGTTTTAAATCTTGCCTTAATTCTGAAATGGCTGGAATAAAATGAACGTTTCAACGTTTACATACATAAAAAATTATATTCTAGATATCCTTAAGACCTCATTTTTAGTAAACGCGTTATGTTCAAGAGTTGCGTTATTTAACCTTACGTTATTAATTAAGCCAATAAATAGGTGCAAATTTTTAAATATGAAACATTATGATGATAACGCTATGATAAAATTTTAAAAACATATGTTGCCATATGTTGATAAAATATATGCGATACGAAAAGGTATATTTTTCTTAAATCTTAGTTTAATCTTAAATTAGTTATTAAAACTGAATCATAACACTGCGTTAAATAACACAAATCTTGAAGATATCGCATTTACTATAAAGGGCTAAAGCTTCTTTTAAAAAATTAACGTTCTTATATATTTTTTTTAATTTTAAAAAGAACGTTGCACGAAAATAAATGGTAATTATGTTACTACCAAGTAAACATATAGCAATTTGTTAAACAACAACCAGATTTTCTAAACAATGAACAATTTTTAAATGCAATAAGACCCCTTTTACTTGTGATATATATAAATATTAAGAAATGGAATCACCCGGTCGTTTTCGATTAACTATATATATGATATATGCCTTGTAGCATACATCCAGCTAATTAGAGCTTCGGAAGAAAAAACTCGATCCTTGCTAAATTTGATGTAAGATCTATGCGATTATTGATAAACACTCCCAGATTAGCAGACCATTTTAGAAAACTATAATTTTTTATTATATATTATAACTATATGTGGTAGTGTCGATCCAAACAAAAAAATACAAAATACCGATTCGTTCAATACTGCCTTTAGTGATAATAACTAACAACAATCAAAAAAATAAACTATCGTTTTCTGGCAGAGTAGTATATGTTTAAATTTAATTTTTCAGAGGAGGACAAAATTTTCAAATAACATAAAAATTCTCTAAAATATATTTTAAAAATAACGTTTTATTTTTTCCCAGGAACCACTCCTTTCTGGGTGTCCCTGGTAAGAAACTTTTTTAAATTTATAAATGAAAGTTAATATTTTAAATTTAAATAAAAATATTTAAAAAAATAAACATTTACATATAAGATCTTCATATATTCTAAATCTATAACCGTCAAGCCCAAATTAACCCCGTTACTGATAGTATTATTTTCTTAACGTTTGTCTCTATTAAGCATTTATAAATGTTAATAAACGATTTTTAGGTTTACTAAAAAAAAAAAATTCGTTTTTTTTCACGTTAATGGTGCTATATTGAAAATTGACTTTTAAATAATGACTATATGTCTATAAAGAGGTCTGCAATGAGCGAAATTTTTATCATAAAAGTGTTGTGTTTTTAATTATTTTATAATTCATATTATCTTTTGTTTGTACAATATTCGTTTCTTTTTTTATTTGCTACAATTTATATTTTTCTTTGTTTGTACGATATTCGCTTATACCGAGCCTGTTTTGATTTTATCCTCAAAACTGGTTCTAGCCAGTTTTCGAGATTGACGATAATATTTTGTTATTGTTGTTTAATTGTAAAAGGGGTATTATATATAGACCCCCCAAAATGAATTACGACCATTAAAATTACGTCGTTTTGCTTCTTGATTATTTTTATTGTAGATATATTGATTCTTTTTCTTGATTACCTATGGAGTAAAATAAAATTCGTGTTACGATAATTTCCAGTCTTGGTTATTGAGATTCTATGACTAAGATGATAGCCAAATCCGGTCCCCTTGTCTTCTTTATCGACAATCCCGGATTCCCGAACTCCGTAGAGATGTTCTCCTCCCCGATGGTGGGACCCGATGGTCAAAATACAACTAAAAGCACGCTTGCACATTGTTTTAAATATTTTATAACCCGTCCGCTTATAGGTTTTCATACAAAAGATACATGCCTGCTTGCTTTAAATTAAACTGACTGCCTTTTTGAAAAAAATCACCCGCTCGCTTACTTTGCATTCACACTTAGCGCGAATTAGTGACGAAGTATAAAAAAAATTAATGTAAAATTATTATATTTATATCATATTTTATAAACATCGCCCTGAATTCGCGATAATTGTGAATACAGGGTTAATTATTACCACATATAAAAATAAAAATTCAATAGTTAAGATAATATAATATAAATATAATTGTTGGATTTAAATTTATTTCCTCATATCAAAAATAAAATAGTAATAAAATATTTATGATTATTTTTATTTAAAATAATGAAAATAAAATGTTTTTTGTTTAAGTTCTTATTTTAAAAATATGTCAGAAGAATAAAATGCAGATCCATTTTAAAAATAACATTTTTCAATCCGCCAGCCCATTATTTAATTTTTTAATCCGCCCTTATTAAATGGGCAGGAACCCTTCATTGCAGAGCTCTATCAGGGACCGCTTTTCTAAAATAAACAAAAATTACAAAAACTTGGTGTGAAAATTTATAATCCCCCCCCTCCCCATGGATTTCGTATTGCCCAATACAAATTAAACAATATTGTTGAATGTTGTCTTATTTACTTTATAGATTGATTAAATTTTTTATCGATTTCTTTAACAGTTTGGAACCGGATAGAGTGATTCAAAGCAAAATATGGAAGTATTCAGATCAGCCAAATTATTTTCATAACCCAATAAACTGAATATTGATATGATGATGGCTACAACATTAATTTGCGTAAAATCGAAGAAGAGGTGATATATATGCCCTTTTTGAAAATAATACCCTAGCCCATATAAATGTTTTAAGTTTTTTTATAATTGATTTTCCTGAATTAATCATATCGTATCCCTTACCATTCATTATATATATTTTAATAATTTGATATGTAATATTTTGATTTTGCAAGATTTAAACTTACCTAATTAAATTTATATTATTCCAATTATGCAATTTCTCTCTCAGATTTATTATGCCTTTTGAAGGGACTATTTGATATTTTTATAAAAATTGATTTATATAAACAACTGAACTGGAAATAATCCAAACATTTGATTTGCAAATTATTATGATTTAAGCGTTTAGCTTTTTTCAAGGTCAAGTTTACCTAATTTATACTAAAAATTATTTACCGATTTATATTTCTATCGCGAAAATCTATTGTGATCTTTAAAGCGGACTATTGATATTATTATAAAATAAAACGAGAAGCATATGTTATTTCATATTATTTGGCATACATTTTTAAACAAAATATTTATCATGACGTATTGCCAAATCCCAATCTTAGTGCTGTTTTTTTGAATATATAAATCAAGTGGTATAAAACAAATTTATTTTATTATAGAAATTCTAAATTTAAATATTACGAAAATGCCAGCGGAAACATATTTTTATAGTAAACCTTCTCCTTACTCATTTGAAGAGGTAATTATTTTTTTAAATAGTATATCGATTGAAAAATTATTAGTTTAAAAAGCCTTACAACGAATCTGGACAATCTTCCCACCACAATATGACTGGAAAAAAGCGTACTTATCATGATGATAGTTATGGCGATTTAAAATTAAAGCATGATTTATCCCCTTTACGGCCTTTATATTCAACTCCATCTTATAACGTCAATCTCATTCGAGAGAAATCATCGCCCTCTTTGGAATATACCTCGTTTATGCGACAACCCCCTTACACTTCAACTTCGTCACCCTCTTATGTTTATAATATCAAACCAAAATCCGGTATTAATACGGAAATCGACAATTATTTAAGTGCTTGCATCTACGATTACCCACCTAAGAGTGATTTAAGTGTAGGGTACAATCCTAGTTATGGTACTTCTTATCGATATAGTTTTCCATATTCGTATTATCCAGCTTATAGCTCCTATTCTAGCAATTCTTATCCACTATGGACGAGCTTTAGATCATCATATCCTAATTATTATAGCAGTTCGAATTATTCCTCGCGATATGATTATGGTGGATATCCCTCTCGCAATTACGACTTATTGGATTATGAAAAAAGTTATTATTCTGAATATTACCCCACCAAGCATAGTTATAAAGACACAGGTAGCTATTATCCTGCTGGAAAATACAATAATTATGCTGTTTATTATCCTTACAGTAGATATATCGATACTTATTACCCTTTATCCACTTACAAAAGGGGTCTTAGATCATGTTATAATTTATATTAACACATAAATTTATATTTTCTGCGAATCCTACTTTGCCAAGACTTCTTTTTATTTACTTACGAAAATAATACTAATCATTTTATCCATTACTCAATATAAAATTTTATATCAAATCATCTGATCATTATATTATTTTTTAAAGTTCAAAAATAATATTTGATAAAATAAAACATATGGATTGTTGTTAATGAATTCATAAGATTAAATTTTCCTTTTTCAAGGCTAAATTTTATATTAATGAATAATATTTTTAAAAATATAATATGTAGATTAAATTTTTGTCATTTTGGATCAGCGTCCCCAGCTTATCAAATAAAAGCCTATCTGTTTCATTATTGGAATTAACCCATTTTTCCCAAGTTAATTTTGTTTTAATTTTCAGTTTTTTTTAAAATGACTTTTCTTAATTATTGGGTGAATCATTTTTTTTAAAATTTTATAGTTTTCGGAACACATCTTAATCAAATTACGGAAATTCACTTTTCTTTTTTTTAGATAATGCATACATTTGGCTTTCTGTTGTATTAATACTCAAATGATTTATTCTATCATCTACTCTTTATACTGTCTGAAAGTTTATTTGTATGTTTCAGTAAAATATAACTGTTAAGTTCATGATAAAGATCAATTAAAAATATTCTACTGTAATATTAAGTCATTACTCTACGGTAAGTGATTTTGAAGTACAAAACATTTGTATTGGCTACCTTTTTTGTTTGGGATGAATAGTGATTTACCATGATTTTTTCTAAAAAAAATAAGAATTTAATTTATTGAACTAATTGAATATCAATGTATAAATCCTTGAACTATAAAATTAAATTTGAAACGAAGAATTTCATAATATTATTTTGAGTTTTCTTTTATATCCTGTGTTAACTGGTTCTGGTTATTATTTCAGAATTTTATAAAAATATATTACTGTGAGAAGTAGGTCATGCAGGACTCGATGAATAAGTGCCTCGACATCACTTCCAGCGGGATTGAAGAGAGTATCAACATTGATCATTATTTCAGAGGTATTTGGGGTAACCTATTTTAGTTAGGAATCAATATTTTACGGCGACAAATATGTTTTTTAACTTTACGTTCGTTAACTACTACCCGTTACAAAAATAAAATATTTAAATATAATCTTTAACAAAAGTAAGATTCGATCTCTTGCTATTTATTATAGTAAAAATAGATCTTATGTGTAATTTATAGGTCGAAAGAAGAGCCTATTTCCTGACTAGTGGATTATAGTGGGTCCTAGTGTCGAAAAGCGTTCAAATTCTCGCGAGAATTTTAAAATTACATTAAATCTACAACAAATTTTATTTAATTTATGTATAATTTTGAAATATAATGCATTTGAATAATCATTTATTCAAGCCTTATAGGTGATTTTTGGTTTTTATATTAAAAGTTATCAAAAAATAAATAAAAGAAATAACGTTAAAACAATATATCGGGATAATAAATGTGCCCACATAAAATAAAATATGAATAATGAAGTTACAATAAAATGTAAAAGAAATCGATAAAGATTATATAGAGATATTTAAAGATTTAGGTTAAAGAATAAAGTGAAAATTACAAAAAATAGGAAAATTTGTTCCTAACAATTATAATATAGAATATGGTTATAAGGAGTTAACGTTATTATATAGATATCTTGATCAAAATAGTAAAGTCCAGAGTTATAACCTCAGGGATAACTCTTCACAGTTAAAGCGAATTCGTGGCCTAGTATATACAAAAATTAATCTTAAAATGATTATATTTATATCATATTTTTTATATTTCGCCGCGAATTCGCGCTATGTGAATGCAGGGTAACATAAATTCTTAATTATCCTTTTTGAAAAGATGAATCAACAGTTTATTATCTGCATGAACCACAAATTTTCGGCCAAATATATATTTCCGCCATTTTTTTATACCAAAAAAGAGCTAGAGCTTCCAGAGAAACCCGTTATTTAGCTGTTTCTACCTCTCTGAAAATTCTTGAAAAAAATAATATTGCCCTTTTGATCCCCACTATCTAATGTGCCCACCTATACTTTTGTTGGAGGCAGCAACAGTCAAAATCCAAATGCTACAAGCACACTAAAATAGTTTCTTAGCAATTTTTAGTTTTAACATTTCAAACGCGACATATTGCTCATTTTTTTCCATTCAAAAAGCACACTCTTTTTTAATTATTCATATAAAAGTGCTGCTAATTTAGCGAAACCCACCGTAAAGCTATGATGATGATTTAACATTCTAAGGAACGATCGTATCTAGTCCATATTCGACTTTCGCACGCATATTTTCTGGCTCATTAAATTTTTATCTAATAATTTTAACATCAATCCTTTGGCTCAAATATATAATTTCGGTGATTTCATTACGCTTTTCTTGATTGGCTTTCAACCCTTTATCAAGGGTTCTTAAAATTTCCTCCAGCCTTTAATTGTGCTGTTTGGGTGTTTTCCCGTTATATTTAAACATTATCTATATAATACAATACACTTTCAAAACCTTAGCACATCGCAGTGTACGCTAGAAAATTGTTGCGGAAACACTTAGCCCAAATGGTAATCGACAAAAGGTAAATAAACCTTTAAATGTCGATATTGACAATAATTTTCTGATTATCTTTCATAGGTAATTACAAGTAAGCAGAAGAAAATCTATTGAAAGAGTATTTTTCCCTTTTAAAATTTGCAAAAATTTCCTCAATCCTTTTTTTATAGGCACCAATGATGTTGAGTAGCATTCGATGGGATAAAGTTCAATACCTTCTTTTTCTATTTTTGTCCGCCTTTCAAACGTTACCAGCGTAACGAGAAGTATTGTGGTATAAATCCATTCTTTAAACTGATATCAACTTAAAAGCATCCGAGTTTTTAGCCAAATATTTTATTTATTTATTCTTTCCCAATGCTTCAGATTCTAGTAATTTCTCTTCCTAAAGTATTACACCCCTTCTGAAAAATTTCTTAGTTTTCGAGTATACCAAGTTTTATCCCTCTCATTTTACTTCAGAGTCTCCTTTGATAAATTTCTTTATTCCCATATTATCGATGGTCAATATATTTTTACCGTTATTCATACATAATCTTTATATTTAAATTATATGGTATTTATTATTTTTCAATTTTTTATTTCGGACTATTTGTTTTTTATCACATAATATTTAAATTTTTCTAGGCCATATTTTTCATTTCGAAATTCATTATATTTAAATCGTCAGGAGTAAACTAATATATACATCTGATCATTTTTCATCTTTCAAGACATAAAGTACAAATAAATAGAGAACAGTTTTCATTTTTGAAAATTTTTTAAGGTTTTTTATAGATGTATCACTAAACCTAAAGCTAAACATTACAATAATAAGATAAAAGTGAGTAAAATATAATAATAATGAAATATAACTTTTCTGAAAAATAGTACCATACAGACCTTACCTCATTTTTTTGGAAAAAAAGACATTACATTTAACTAGGTACTAAACAACATTGGTAATCAGGGACTTACCCCCTAAGACACTTGCAACTTTTTGTCCTCAAGTCCAACAAATAATAAAAAAAAATACTGGGCAGATTAATTTTGATCAAACCAGAGGAACCGATAGAAGGGTTCTTCCTTCGTCAAATTCTTGCAATCTAAGTCATCTAATCAAATTTTTATTGTCTTAACTCATTCTCTACTTGACTATCTTTTATTCTGATCTCTCCCCACCTTTCCTCTCAAAGTAAAACATATTACTTTTCCTTATAAATTTTTTTCGGGGTGTTTTAAATTCAGCTTTAGTTAGCAGTAGGAATAGTTCATTTAAATCATAGCTTTTATATTATTAAATTATAATTGTTTGTATTTCCTATTGATTAAATTCACCTTTTATATAAATTATATTTTTTTATCACAATTTTACTTTTTCTATATTTTGTTTAATACGTTGACTTACACTTTTCAATTTTTAATACTAACGATTTTTTTATTTTTTATTGCGATATATATGTCAGAGACCAGAGTTGTTAAAGTAGCGCGCTATCTTTTTTGGTAGCTAATAGCCGCTACTTTTTTAAAATTATTTAATTTTTTAGCGCGAAGTAGCGCGCTACTTCGCTACTTTTAAAAATATAATGAATGTAAGTATAAACATAAAAATTTAAATATAATATCATAATTAATTATAATTTATTATTTAATTTTGAAATTTAAATATGTTTTCAATTTTTAATTTATATTTTCAATCTGTGTTAATAATCTAAAATGGCATCGTCCATGGATATCCAAATCCTTGAAAGTGATTCAGATATGGAAGATTCAATGGAAGAAAATGTACTTAATAGCTCTAATAACGTTTTTCCATTCCCTAAATTTGAAAAATTTTTTTAAATAAATATTAAAACAAAATCTGGATTCAAATTCATGTGCTTAAAATGTAAAAAAAATATATCATCAAATCAATCGAGTAGCTATAACCTGAAGAAACACCTAAAGGTAAATTGTTATTTTTACATTATAATAATATTTATTTTATTAGACTGTTCACGCCAATTGCTATAAGGAAATAGAGAAACATATAAAAAAATTTGGTATAGGAGAATCTTCATTCAAAAAGACAAATACTATCCAAACCAAATTAACGGATAATAAACATGCCAATATTTCACAAAAATTGGCTGATAAAGTTATTGTTGATTTTATTATTGACACAGTTCAGCCAGTGTCTTTGGTTGATAATCCATCATTTACTCTGATGATTAAAACTTTATCCCCTGGCACAACAGTTTATGTCGCCAGACACTTATGAATAAAATAGCCGACAACTTCAAAGTGATGAAAGATGCTCTAATAGTAGAGTTATCAGATATATCTTATGTATGTACCATAGCAGATAGTTGGACACATAACAGAAGGTAAAAACTTATTTATATTTATAAATTGATCTGATTAAATATTTTTAGAGCTTATTTGGGAATCACAGGCCATTGGTTAGACCCTAGGACTTTAAAAAGAAGATCTGTTTTTTGAAATTAAAGATGATTTAATAGAAAATCCAATTGATATTTTTTTTCAATCAAAAAATATTGAAATGAATATTTTTGATAATTTTTCATATATTAAAAATTTATATATAAAATTTAATACCCCCTTGCCCTCAAGTGCTAGTGTCGAGAGATTATTTAGTAAAACAAAGCTTATACTTTCTGATCGTCGCTCTAGACTTGGGGATGATAATATTGAAATGATATTATTATTAAAATGCAACAAATTAAAATAAATATTTATTTATATTACTTATTTTTTTATAATCTAAACTGACTATATTTTTATATTTATAAATGTTGATTTTTATATATTATTTATTATACATTTACATTATAAGAAAAAAAAAAAAAAAATTTGTTTCATTTGTTTCTAAATTTTTTTTTATAAAAAGTAGCTTAAAAGTAGCTAAAGCTACTTTTGAAAAAAAAGTAGCTAATAGCGCGCTACTTTTTTTGACAAATAGCGAAAGCGGTAGCGCGCTACTTTTTTTGACAAATAGCTATTACGGTAGCGCGCTACTTTTAAAAATAGCGTTTAACAACTCTGTCAGAGACCTTCATAGGATTAATTTTTTGACCAAGCCCGGCCCAGGCCCGCAGTAAAAAAATTTATTAGGCCCAAGTCCGGCCCGGCCCAGCCCTAGTTATAAAAATTCCCAAGCCCGGCCCAAGTCTATGATAGGTTTCAAAAAAATTTCCTAAACCCGGCCCAAGCCCATATCCAAAAATTAAATTTATTTAATGAAAGTAAACAATATTTAAATATATTTAGGCGATCTTTTGTTTACAATACTGAAATTTATTATTATTAGAAGAAAAAAGGCAATATTTCTTTAAATTAGCAACTGTTTTAAATAATCTAAATTTTAATTTAATAATTTTAGGCGCCCAAGCCCGGCCCAAGCCCGGCCCAAGCCCAGCCCAAGCCCATTTTTAAAAAAAAATTTAAATCCAGGCCCGGCCCAGGCCCGCTAGAAAATATAATATTAGGGTCAGGGGCCGGCCCGGCCCATTAAGGTCTCTGATATATATTAGTGTCACTGTCAGTGTTTTTTCAGCCAATGTTATTTTTCAACTTTAAATCATATTTAGAGCTTGCTGGAAATGTATTCAAATATGTTTAGAAAACCTAGTCTGTAATTTTAAGAAAATTTTGCCATAAACATTTGAATGATCACTCATAAAAGCTTAAATAAAATAATGACAGATTATTTTTAAAAATTTTTTCGAGGTTTATTTAAATTTTATAATATAAAATACAAAAATTATAAACATTTTTTAATAGGGAAAGGGCATTTTTTGTCCGGCGATGTATAAACTAGTGATCTGCATCGGGTCTAATTATTCAAGCCCGGCCCGATCCGGCCCGAAATTTTTTTTAAAAAATTTACCGACCCGGCCAAGCCCGAATTTATTTAAATATAGAAATTAATTTTTATAATTACTCAAAATAAAAGACATATGTTATATGTCGTTTAGTTTCAATAAATAAAATCAAATATTTTATTTTACATAAAAAATTCAATATAAAATTGATAAATTTAGATATATTTAAAAAAAATTCTAAGGTCCGACTCGACCCGGTCCGAATTTTTTAAATATTAGGCTCGGCCCGAACCCGATGATTTTAAATAGAATTAGGCCAGGGGTACGGGCCGGGCCTAACTTTGCAGATCTCTAGTATAAACCATTATATAAAATATTTTTTATTATGAAAAGAAAAGAAAAAAAAACAATTTTGTTTTTACATGGCGAAACTTTACAGATTGATTCAAGATGTCCGATTTTCATTTTATTCCAAGCTACAATTTTGGCACTTCTTTTTCACGATTTTCCCCTCATTTAATTCATTTTTATTAAAAAAAATTTATTTTAAAAAAATCATCCTTTTTTAAGAAATGATAAAAAATACGTTTTTGTTTAAAGGTTTTAACTTTTTTCCCAATCCTTCTACGAACAGAATCAATTTAAGGTAAATATGAGCGGAGTGTTCTAGACAAATATATAAATAAGTAAATAATGGTGTATTTACTAAATTATCCTAAATTCATTACAAAGTGAGGGGGGAGGGGGCTCAAATGTTCATCCAGTTTGTAACAAACCCATTACACCATAAACAGGGTTGTAAACATAGTCCGGACCTCCGAAACCGGATTCTGGACTTTCCCAGCCACATGGAACTTAAATCCGGGCCTGAACCCAATTTTTTGCAGGAATTTTAATCATTTTATAATGAGTGATTTTTTTAAAACAAAAGTAAAATGTAATAGATTTGGTCTAAAGTTGTGTTTTCTTCTAATGTATTAAACTGTCAACTTGATTATCATTTTTCAATTTTTTTTACCAAAATTTTTATATACAAAGCTATTGAAGAACTTTGTCAAAATACTTACTAAATTAATTCTATTCGATCGATATGTTGGGTAATATACTAGTAAATCTTATTTATAACGGAAACGGGTCGAACTCGACCCTGGATTCGGCCTGCCTGGACCGATAATTTTTTAAAATTTCAACCCTGACCCTATACCTAACCCGGTAAATATTTTGTAGAACCAAAATCCTGGATATAACAGGTCTTATAATTATGTTTTTGTCCAATTTTACGCATACCTATCTAATAATAATAATAATAAATGGCAGTAATAACTTTTTAACCCATGAAGAATAAAGTTATTAAATTTTGTGTGAAGATATTTTTTTCTAAATAATTTGAAATTATCATATGACGCCAAAAAAAAACGTTTTTACGCAAAAATTATAAAAAAACACCTTCAGTATGTTTTTTTTTATTTTACAAAAATATATTTATCCTAATCATTTAAAATTTTGTTCATGTTCCAATTTCAAGTATTAACTATAAAATAAAGGATATTGACTATTTTACCTAGAAGTCAACAAAACTATTTGTCTGATAAAGACTCTAAAAAATGAAAATTCTGATATATCAACTATTGACACCGATTTTATAAAGATTAATGAGGATGAAGTTTAATAAAAAGTTCGTGTATTACGTGCAATAAAGTTATAAAAAGTCACAAATTTAATAATAAATGGATGTGCATTCCAATTGTGCTGATTTTTATACATGTATTGATTAGTTTCTAATTCAAGATGAAAAATGTAAAAATTATAATATTTTTTAAATAAGACAATAAAATTTTGTCCAATTTTGCCTTAACCTAGACATTTTACTTTGAGAAGAGGGGTAAGATAGCGAAAATGGCACACCATAATTTAAAATAGGTTCTAAACGATTATAGGTAGAGAACTATATTTTTTTAATATTTTCTAGTTGAGGAATTGGGTTACACATTAGTTTATAATTGTTTTTTTAAATTTCATGGTAAAATGTAAAATACCAACCTTTTCACCCCGGTCATTTTTATTTTGTAAATAATATTACAAAAAACATTTTTGGTCATTTTATAAAGTATAATAAATAAAAAATTTAGTAAATTCTGCAACAAATGTTTATTAAGCTTAGAAAGCAACTATTGTTATCGCCAAATTTTAACAATAAATTCTATTATTAACGCTATAATTTTATAAGATCTATATAATAATAAATAAATAAAATGAATTCGTCGCGATTCTATTTAAAAGCATAATAATGTTTTATAATTTAAAACCTTATTTAATATAAATAAGGTGAAGATCTTAATGATTTCCTCAAAGATGAATAGGGAAAAGTGTAGTCATACGCTGTCGACGCATAATAATAACTTGTTTGTGGATAGCTATTATAATAGGAGCTGTATTTATCAGGGTATGCACTGTAGGATAAATTGACCGATGAAGGATTAAAGTTATGACTAAGAGCCCTATAATAATAGTAGTCATCATAATAAGTTGATTGAGAACGAGATAGAGAGCTTGGATAACTAGATAAATAAGATGAAGGATAATAAGAGCTGGAAGCAATAGAAGGATAGTAGTAAGAATTAAGATATCTGCTTGTCGCATACGGTGAAGTTGTATAATATTTGGAAAGATAGTTGCTAGTGTAAGGGTAATAATCGTAATAACTGTTCAAATAATTTCTAGAAGTTGTGTATGGATAAGAAGAGGTGCTGATACAAGGAGACGAATATGAAGAGGAAGGGTAGTAATGGTAATAACTGGAGGTATAAGTTGTGTAAGGAATCAGAGTCGATCTTGGATAGGTGTACGATGAAGAATAAGAGTAGGGACTACTGTACCCATATCTAGGATACGTATAATTGCTACTGAGATACCGACTATAAGGAGAATAGCGACTAATATAGCTACTGTAGGGATAATAATAGCTATAGATTATAGAGCGAGGATAATAATTAAAATAATCATTTATTTTGTGATCCAAATGTGAACTGGTTCTAACACTACTTAGTAAGGAGCTCGGCGTTATATAAGGAATAATGTCGGAACTAAGTTTCGATCCACCATAACTAAGAACTTTATGTGTAGGAGCATATTCATTTAGCTTAGGACTCACCACATATGAACTAGGTGTGTAAATAGGTTTAAATTTTATTTCAAATGTCCAAGGTTTATAACCTAAATATGATTTAGGATAATGATGTCTCAATGGATGAATGCTTATATAAGAGGAAGAGTCATAGGTTGTTAGGGGACGATATATTTCTTCTTTCTATTTAAATAAATAAATTACAATGAAAAATAGCTATAAATACCTCGATGGTAGTACTGGTTGTAGGGCGATAATAAACTAGTGCAGCAGGCATATTTCAAATATTTATTAATATCCTTTATTATTTTAGCGATTCGTGGATTATTACAATTGGCAAAAATTTTAAAGCTATAAAAAATAAAATTTTATCTATTAAGTATTTTATTTATATTTTTTTTGAAGGCTTATATTGATAATCAAAAGTTGTTATTAGTTGGCATTTATTTCAAATAATTTATTTAACAATCATTTTGATCAATATCCAATAAATAAGACCTCGTAATTGAATTGACTGAGCTTTGAATATAAAAATAATAATAAAAATGAGGCAACCAATAAATTATTGGAAGGATACATGATCTTATATAGTAATAGATGTCCGTTTATTATGACTTCAGACAAATTTTAACATTGAAATCACAAAAATTATATAAAAAAATTGTAACAGATGCATAGAACAATATTCACATTATTTGATTTGACAAAAAAAATACAATAATATAATTTATAATAAAGTATCAATGCTTAAACTATTTTAATATTATAAAAAATTGACTTCGCGAGTTAAACTTGATAAATAAAATTAAATATATAATTTGCAAGAAGAATATCAAATTTTTGTCAATAATTTTATTTATACATAAATGTGATTAAAATGAAAAAAATATATGCCATAATTTCAATTTAATTCCTTCTTTTGGCTGCTTTTCCAAGAAAACTATTTATAATCAATTTAATTGTAACCATATGGCCTAAAAATAACACATTTATTTACAAGAAAAATCTTTATAATTATTTTTAATAATTCATCAATTTCAGACATTTTTTGATAAATTAAGTAAAATAAATCCTTCTTTACTTTATTATTTTTGTATGCAATTTCTCTTTTTTATTCCTATTTTTTTACCCTTATTCTATTTTTAAAAATTCTTCTTATCCTTTCTTTTTTAAATGTAAGAATGCAAATTTATAACGCTAAATCAGCTCCCTTACCTGCTCTTGTCTAGTGTTGCAAAACGGCTCATTTTGAACCGATTTTTAAAATTTTAGCCAAAAAAATATTGCCTATAAACCTCCAGATAAAATATGTTTAGAGCTTTGTTCCTTCTATGAACAAAATCTTCAGGCTTGCGTAATATTTTTGAAAAATTGAATTAGTCGTTTTTAAAAATTGGCGCTAAACGAGCCGTTTAACAACACTATTCTCGTCCTAGGAGGCGAATTATTTTCGATCTTTTTCGAGTCAGTTAGAGGACTAATTAATATTAAGGGAAGGTACTTCAGTTGGTTTTATTATAAAGTAGAGGAGATTGGGGTTCAACGACAGAGTAAAAAGGTAGTGTCTCATAACCTTTCTTCCCCGTAACAGGATAGATTCAAATTCTAGAATGTGTATTCTTACAATTAGGTTCAGTAATTTTTTACAAAATAGAATTTTTGCCCTTTTTTAAAAATATTTTTTCAAATGAATCAAGATTTATATTCTGGGTATACTGAATATGTTAGCAAATAAAAGTAATATCCGAAATTTACATCTTATATAGAAGTGGTTTTAGAGTTATGTAAGTGAACTTCAAGGCATTGTTGTATAGCGGTAGGGATGAAAAATATATTTTGACTTATATTATTTAGCACAGAATAAAAACAGAAATGCTCATAAATTTTTCCTTAATTGCTAAAAAAATGCTAAGAATTTTTTACTAAATTTCACATTGAGTTTTCTTAAAATTTAACTATTTTCTGAGCGATTTCTTTAGTTATATCCCTGAGCACTTAATTCCTGAAAAAGGAAGTTATTTTATCTAGGTATTATCCCAATATTCAGTATTTCTTCTGAGCGTTGAGTATTTATTTAGCGTTTAAGGATTCTTTTTTTTGAGCATTTCAGTTTTAATACGATTAATTAGCAACCCATTTTGATTAAATATTGAAAAATAATAAAATAGAAAAGGGGATATAATTGTGTTTGATCCATTATGTGGAGAAAATTATAAAGCTAACCAGAATGGGTGTTTCTTTACTTTTTATATGCAGTGACGTATTTGAAATATTTCCCAATTGCTTTTCATACTTATTTTATTTTAACTTATATTATGAAATATTGAAATATTAAAATACTAAGTGCCCCCCCCCTTCCCCAAGTATAATCCTATAACACTAGTTATGTGTACAATATGCCAAATTTTATCATATATTGTGTTGCTTGTAATGGAAGTAAAATATATCATTTTTGCCATAATTGACAAAGGTGAGATTATCTATGCCTCATAAAGTATAAGAGGCTGGGAATTAAATATTATTTTATTCTGTGGCCAACGGACGAAATAATTATTAAAGACGAGTCCTTTCAATTTCTTCACCAATATTTTACGAGAGATATCCTTCATGCGCGATACACTATCCCGCCTCCCACCCAACTCACCAAGCTTTCTTTTTATTAAAGAACTAATTCTAATTCCAAGAATTTTATATTCACACCGATCATCAGGAATCTTTCAATACGAGGTCAACCTCGCTGCGCATGAACTCGAGATTAAACGCCTCATAGAAGATATACTCAATCTTAAATTTGGAGACCTATCTTGGTTAAAGGCTACCTTACCAACCAAATCCGGCGGCATTGGCATAAGGTTGCCTTCCCTACTTTCCGTTATGGCATTCATATCCTCTCACCTGTCCGTCGAGCCCATCATACACACACTCACAAAACATCCTGCCCCCTTACTCCTATAGGAAATTGATCTATGAAAGTCCCTCTCATTAGTCGATCCTCCATCGTCGGCATTACAGAAGGATTGGGATAAACCTCTAGTTGGCAACTCCGTTGCATACATTAAATAGAAGAGCCAACCCGAGGACTATTCTCTACTCTTCTCCATTTCCGCAGATGGATAAACGAATTTACAGAGGCTTTCCCATCGCGAAATCTTGACCAGCTCCTAAGCAATGATGAACTACGTCACGCCATCTGTCTTAGACTTAATTGCGATATGGTAATACCTTCACATTGTATCTTCTGTCAAACGTCCGTCAACTCCAAAGGCCGTCACTCTACTGCAAGCGCTGTAGAGGCAGATTAGGCATTCAAAATGCAATGATACCATTGCCAGGGCCTTAAAATCCGCCGGTATCCCATCAACCCTCAACCTACTGCCCTTTACAATTCCGATGGTAAGCAGCCCGATGTTCGACTATGATCCCTTGGAAAAGTGGGGAATTCCTAACCTGGGATTTCTCATGCATCGATCCTCTTGCCCCTTCCAGTATAAATAGAGATGGATGCCGAGGCAAATAAACTAGCTAAATATTCGCCATCGCTTCCAGTCAATTATACATTCCTACCATTAATCGCCACGACTCTAATGTCGTTCGGCTCTCAATTTTTTCAAAAACACCTGGAGCGCCCCTCCTTTTTAAAAATGAGGAGCGGGAGCTAGCTCCTTTAAGGGCTTGAGTGGAGGAGCGCCGCTTCACCGCTCTTTTAAATTTAAGGTATAAATTAAATTATTTTTTAAATATTAATATATTTGTTAATTAAAATTCAATAAAAATGAAATTTTATTTTGTTTAAATTTATCTATTAATAAATGTTGAGCCGAGTTTTATATTGGTTTTTCATCTAATCATTTTAAATATTAAACATCAAGTTTTTCATTTTTATATGATACTATATACATTTTTATTAATGGTATACATTTATTATCTAATTTGTTCTAATAAATTTAATATATTTAAAAATGTTTGAAAAATATATAATAATACTATTAAAAAAAAGAACGGAGATGGTGTGACGCAGGGAAACAAAAATGAAAAAGGGAAGTAAGCGTTGTCTATGATAGCTCTTTGGCTAGAAGGCTACCATAGAAACTGATATAATTAGCTTTGTGAATCGCTATGGATAATCGTTGACGAAGAAAAAAACCCTCTCGGGGTTCTTCTGAGAGTTTGCTGATTTGTGATCCTAATTTTTTGAAAAATGCTAAGGCGAGTTTGCCAAAGGTGCCAAGAGTGGTTGATATGATTGGGATGAAGCAATGATCGTTTATTACTTCTGTGTATTTAGAAATTTTAAGTTGTTCCTTCTGGTCAAGGATGTTGATGGCGTGGTTGGATGGGGCCAAGGGGTCAATACAGGAATAGTCCCATAAATTTTTTTGGACTTGTCATATTAATACTCATTTTATAAATATCTAATAAAAAATAGTTTTTGATATTATGGATTTAGAGATCATAGAAGTAGAAATCGAATTTCCATTTCCATCATAAAAAAAATATTTTAAACTTCTAAAAGATGTTGATCCAAATGATCAAACAAATTCAAGGGCAAAATGCCTTTTGTGTTTAAGTAAAAGTATTTCATTTTCAAAAGTGAGCAGCTTTAACCTAAAAAATCATCTAAAAGTAATAAACTTTTCTTTCAAATACAAAATGATAACTATATTTTTTTTATTTTGGAATAATTTTTTTAAAAATGATTATAATTATTTTTGGGCAATTAATTATAGTTAAGCCTGGGTTGTTAGATATGTTGCTTTTTTAAATATATTTTAATATTTATTTTAATTTTCTCATTACTTGTTCAACCTCCCTTTTTATACCTGAATTAAAAAATATCTTTATAGAATACAATACCCCGCTTCCCGCTAGCGCTTATTTAGTATTGCAAAACGGTCTTAGGGGAGAGGCGTGGATGTTTGTTAGATTCTAATTTAGAAAATTTATTACTTTTAAAGGCTAATGAAAGATTATAAATATTTTGATAGATCATTTAATATAAATAAAACTTTTTGATAAAAAATATGATTTTGTTTCGTGTACCTTCTAAAAAAAATGAAAATCAAAGGAGCGGTTATGGAGTGGCACTCCATTACTTGGAGCGGGAGCTAGCTCCTTTTAAAAATGTAGTAGCGGGAGCGATAGCTATCCTTTTAAGAAGGTGGGAGCGGGAGCTAGCTACTTTTAAAAAGGAGCGTTAACAACTCTGAAATTAGGTAATTTACGCGCCAAAATTTTTACATTTAAATCGATAGCCAACAGAAGGTTTTTATGATATAATATAATTAATATTTTTATGAAGAAAATGCCAATTGACAACAATTTTCTAATGCAATTTTTCTTATACAATTTTTTAATTAAATATTGAAAATATGATATAGAAAGGATTAGTTATTTCCCATTTAGGAAGCTAAGGGAGAGCAAGTGACTTGTTGGTTCAACAGATTTAGAAATCAGACATGTTTAGAAAATTCAAATTTAATTATGTAATAGCTTTGTATAATAAATATGTATATTTGAGGCCGAAAATATTTTATATCCCTCAGCTATTTAAATTTCCTTATGACAAAATGTGTTTTTTAGGTAAAAATCGAAATGTTTTTACACCACAATATTAGGTGGCATTAAAATATGAAGAGTTTATAAATAATAAAATTAACATTATATAAAATTTAAAACCCTCTTTTCGCATTTCAAAAAGTTTCATAATCATATATCATGATTAAATATATTTTTAGCAGGTATCAATTATATTAGTAAATAGAGGTTAGTAGGATCAGGATTAATCATATCAATCAAATTATTCTTACAAATATGATATATTAAAATATATTTATATAATAATGTAAAATAAGTTATATATTTTAAGTAATTCTATATGATAATGAAAAAGAATTAGGAAAAAATAAAAAAAAATTTATTATAAATTTTACACATTTTTTGTAATTCAAATAATGTCATATTTTATCATTTTTATATGAATTATTTATATGTAAATGGTATATTTAGATCAATAAATAATTATATCTACAAACCCCGGGTTTGGGGCTTGTTGGCCACAAAAATTCACTTTTACTAGAATCAATCTTGAGATATAAAATATTTAAAATTTTATTTATGTACAAGGTTAGGTATTTGGGCTATCTTATCATAATTTGTAAATTCAAATACAACAGTTATTTTCAGACCTATAATGATTTTGACAAATATTACGCCGACTAGCCCTTGTCTCCCCTACTTCTCCGTTAAAATTGGCTAAACAATTAAAAGTGCTAATTCTAAAATAAGCCAATGTTTTGTGCTTTATTCGCATCTGACTTTAACCATTGTAAAGCACAAATAAAAAAATTATTAGAAACAACATTACCAATCTTACAATTAATAACGACTGAGAGAATTATTCTTGAAATTTTATGAATGTTTAGTACTTAATTGTAAATT
The DNA here is from genome assembly GCF_954871325.1 of Gordionus sp. m RMFG-2023. Taxonomy (NCBI): domain Eukaryota; kingdom Metazoa; phylum Nematomorpha; class Gordioida; order Chordodea; family Parachordodidae; genus Gordionus; species Gordionus sp. m RMFG-2023. The sequence goes on from NC_088776.1 coordinate 21,709,434, forward strand.
AATTTTATCCGTTTGGTGGTAGACAGTAGGAATAAAAAATTTGGTATTATGCTAGAATAGAAAATATTTAAAAAAATATATATCTCTGATGTGTTCTAATATTTAGTGCCTGACTAGTACTTTGAATCCTCAATCAAATATGAGAGCCACAAAAAGTAACTGAGTTATAAACAAAATTAAAACTACGATGTCACGCTTTAAGTATGAAGTTAGCCAAGTTTTTGTAAAAATCTGAAACTTATACTAATCCATTAAGTTAGGTTTTATTAGAACATTTTATTGTTTTATTTTGTTTGGTAGATGGTTTAAAGGGGAAGAGAATTATTGAGAAAAAATAAAAAATTGTCAAAATTAATAACATTCCAGAACTGAGAATATTGAAGTTATAACAACTAGGACCCGGAGCTGGCCGGAATAAACCGCAAAACCATTATAATTTATAAGTATCTGAACCATAACTGAACCAATATAAGAATTTTTTGAAAAATTAAAAAGAACCTTCATCAAAATAAAATAAATAATGTTACTTTTTTTGTTTACGTTCTTTTCATTGTGGTATTTACATAATATACACTATCCGTGTCGTTTTAAGATATCAATCCATTTTATAATTATTAAATTATCAAAATATTTATTTAATATTCATAGAAGTGTTTATTAATTTTTTAACTATGACTTAAACTGATTCACAATCTTTTAACTGCTTATTATAGTATTAGAGCCATATTCCTATTTTCTCTATTTAGTATACAAAATATCTAAATAACCGATTTGTAGATTTTTGATTTAATTTAAGCATAATATCCCCAACTACCCATGAGCAATTGATAAAAGGGCATTATTCCCATATAATTTTCAAAATAACCAAATAAATTTTGGCATTTGAGTGTATTTTAAAGCATTAGTCTTTATTATCAAATATAGATTTTACGTTGTCTTGAAATGCAAGTATTTGCAAAGTTGTTCAAATTTGTTTTTCATATTATTTCATAGATGTTAGGATTTGTAAATCTTCAAACAATATTCATATGCTGTAGCTTTACAAATTGATCGAGAATTCTGAATAGTTTATCAATATTAAAATTTTACAATATTTACTTGCTATGACCTCATATTTTTTTATTGTATTTATGTTGATAATATATACAAATTTATTTAATTTTCCCTTAGAAAAAATATAAATGGTCCGCAACAGAGTTAACTCAGTCCGTTCCTTTTTTACTTATGATATTATTTTAAATGAATCAGCTTGTAATATAGATTGGTGCAAAATTATACTTAAAGGTGACCATGGACCTAATTTGGAAAAGCATATTCAAAGACATCATTCTAAAGAACATGAATCCCTAACTATAAAAAAATTAAAGCTTTCCAAATTTATTTTGCCATCAATATCGAAATCTAGTCATAATATTTCTACTGAGTCATTAATATAATCAGGGTTGAAATTGATAAAAACAACATTAATATTTTTGTACAGTGTTATGATTCTTATATATTTTTTATATATTATACATAGATACTTTAGTAAATATAAATTAATTTCATCTATTTTATAAACCCACTAATTTTTATTTTTAGATTCTATTCGATCTTGTATTGTACACACACACTATAATTAGTTTAGTATATAAAATATAATTAAACAAAAATTGTCATTACATTTATGTTAGTTAGTTATATTACATTATATTTGGACGAATGAAGAAAGAATGTCTTTTTTTTGAAGTTTTAACATTTATATACATTAGTTTTATACAAAGATAATTAATAATATAATTAAAATATAAGTGAATAACTTTTAATATTTAAAAATTTATGCAAAATGGATTTAAATTAAAATTGATTCTAAATTTTATTATAAATTTGTCTGAAAAATACAATTCGAGCAGAAATAAAGTCTTGAAAAAATATATAAAATGATCGCTATGAATGATTCAAAACGTTAAAATTCACATTTTATATTACCAGAAAAAAATATGTAATATTAATTTATATCAAACCTATACATATTAGCATATATTAATTAACAAACAAATCATGTATAATAACTTTACTACACGAAAATAATTGCAAAGATATATCATTGTAAATTTTTTAACGCTAAAAAAAATAAATAGAAAAATACAGCACTTTAATTTATGAAAATTTTGCCATGCGTGTTAAAGGAACGAAGAGAGATAAGGGAGTGTTTCTTTCAAAGAAACACTTGTAATTCCCTCTTAGGATTTCAATTTGAGTTTTTTGTTTTCGTTTTTAACTCCCATCCATATTGAAATTTTCTTACCCAATTGATTTAAAAATTTTAGGGATTGGGGCCCGGGGTTTTCCAAAACACTAAAGATTAGAGGGATAAAAAAAGAGAATTTAAGAGGGACTTATATTTATTGCATTTTTTAATTTCTTGTAGTTTCAAGAGGTCAGATTTTCTATTAGCGGGAAATGAGGTAGCACATGAGACATCACAGACAAGTCTTTTGCCGCCTAGCCAAGATGTTAAAGACATGCCATCGAGACGCTTACCATCCTCATTTAAAAGACCTAACGGCTCAAACTATTGGGGAAACCGGCTGAAATCAAAAATTTGATGATCAATCTATTTAGATTGTCATGTCACAAAAAAAGGCCGCTGACTTTAAGGCAAGAGAAACAATGCTTAGAAAATGGATCAACTTGCTTATGCTTATTGCAGGTAGTACAAATGTCAACAGACGGGATAAGACAACCTAGCCTATGGCCAATGCCAATTTGAAACTCATTGTTTGTGAGTAACATTTAGTGTTGTATAACGGCTCGGTTTGAGCCGATTTTTAAAAACGGCTAACTCAATATTTTTGCCAGAAAAATATCGCCTAAGCCTCGAGATTTCGATAATATATGTCTAGAACTTTGTTCCTTCAATGAGGAAAATCTTCAGGCTTGGTAATATTTTTCTGGAGGAAGTATTGAGTTAGCCATTTTTAAAAATCGACTCAAAACGAGACGTTTAACAACACTAATAATATTTCCTTTTTCCTATTCGGGATAGCATCTAGCCATTCATGCCCGTTAGGATTTTTTTTTTGCATTTCTGAGTAGTTGAAGGTTAGTTAGATCGGTACAACAAAGTTTTTCAAATGCACATTGAAACATGGGAACTAAGAAGTTCTTTAAATGGCTAGAAACGCAGTGATCGGACCCATGGAGAACTAGAGTAAGCAAGATTGTTTGGCCGAAGCTAAAAGTAGATCGTTCAACTCAATAAGCGAGAAAATAGTAAAGTGGTTAAAGAATATACATGAAGAAAGAAAACAAGCAATTGCCATTAAATGGGGGGATGGGGGGGAGGGGGTAAAATTCAAGTCTTCCGCGGTGAGCAGGCAAAGAGGACATGACCAATTAAAATCAAAAAATTTAGGACTAAAAGGGATTCGATGAAATTTTGAAGTACTTAAGGAGAGAATTATATTAGAAAGCCGGGGAAGATTTAAAGATGTGCAAGAATTGAGGTAAGAAGAAACATTTTTTGGTTAGGAAAAAAAACTGGTGCTTGGGTAGATGAGGAAAATTCTTTAGAGAATTAAAAAGAGATTGAATCAAATTTTCAAAACAAATTTAACAAAAGGAAGTTGAAAAGCCGATGGGAGAACCTAAAAGACAGAGTTCCTTTTGCAGAATATTTTAAAGTCAGGGGGAGGGATGGGATATATCATTATTGTTGAGTGAGGATATCTCGCATTTTTTTCTATTTAAGGAAAGACCATTTTTCGAAGCTTCCATTTCAAAGTACTCGATGGTCGACATATCATTGGGTAAAGATCCGCCAAAGGAGCCATCGTTGGGATTCCATAAATTTAGGTCTAATTTGAAAACAGGCTTTAAATTTTTGATCAAATCCTGATAACCTATAATAAAAAGCAAAGGACATAGTAGATTACCTTGCTAAATTCTTCAGATGATATGGAAAATTCAACGAATTTGAGTAACGAGGGAAATCCATAACAGGATAAGGAATCCAATATTTTAGGAAATGTAAGAAAGAGGGTAAAAATGTGCTCCTATGAAACTGGAAGACATTTCTGAAATTTAACTTGCAGAAAACCTTATCCGTATAAAACGCATTATATATGAGGCCACTTTACACCCACCTCTATCTCCAAAACCTAACTTTGAGGGAAATATGGAACTGGACTTACAGATCCAATTTACTATAACCTTGGCGACTAATCGACGAAAAAATGACCCTATGGCTATGGGTCCAATATCACCATCATTATGGTTAAAGAAACAAGACGTGCACCAAAAAGAATAGGGCGTATATTATTGCAAAATTCGGTTAATGATTTAAGTAAAGGGTCAATAAAACCATTAACAAAGCATTTGATTAAATCAGCAAAAAAACCTTGTCTGAACCCGTTTAACCCACATGACTACCCTTTTTTAAAGGATTTCAAGCACTTAATAATTTTATCACAGGTAAGAGAATAGGAGAAGCCATGCAGGGGAATGTTAGAAAAGGACGCCAGTGGATGTTTTTCGAGAAGTAACCTTGATAGGAGAATAATATCATCAAAAGTCAAAATTCAGGCAGCACCGTGAATACCTCCAAAGTCTAATTTTTCAGAGATCAATTTTCTGCAGAAAAAGTTAGGATTTAAAGTGTTAAATGGTGTAATCAATAATGGTACTATCAAAATTGGACACTTAATTGAGGCTGATAAATAATTTATTTTATTTTTGGGTTTAACTAGAACTCGAAAACAAAAACTATTCAGGTCTTACAATAAGGGTGTTGAGAAGAAATTTGAATTCAAATTATTTATAAGAGACGTGAGGAACTTTGAAATCCATTCTCGGGCTGCTATTTTTGAATCATGATTCAAAAATCAATTATTTTTAAATGCATTAAAGTTTTTCTCGGATTCAAAATATTTTATAGATGTTACTTGCTCTTCAATTTATTTATTAGATATTTAACAATATAAATCAATTAAAAGACGGATCCGGCTGGGCCTAAAAATTTTTTTAAAAAAATACCCGAACAAGGCTGTATAATTTAAGAACTAATATTTAAAATAGCCATTATTAGCTATAAAATTAAAAATAAATGTAATATATTTTTAACAAATACGGGCCGGGTATGAAACCCGGGCTGGACCGTGCAAGTGGTACCTTTGTAAATCTTTTATATACATTATATTTTTAAGTTTATAAATATTTAATTATTTATATTAAAATAAGATTTATTATTTTAAATCAGAGATTATGGGGAGGACGTTCGATCCCACCTCTTTGTCTACGCTACTGATACTCTATTATACCAGGTAAATATAGTTATTAATTTATGAGGCCAATTAGTAAATATAATCTTTATTTTATTTTAAGGTTTTCAATATATATATCCAACAACGTGAGTTATAAATATTATATAGAAAAGCCTTCTATTAAATAATTTAGAGTAATTTAAATTATACTTAAACTTTTCAATAGATTAATATAATAATAGAATATAAAATTATATAAAAATATAAAACAACTATAAAAATGATTTAAAATATAAATGAAACAAAATCAAAAAGGGAATGAGTTAATAAGGCAATGGAAATTTGACTTTTGATTTAAATTGCAAGTCTTTGACAAAGATAAAATCCTACTTTTGGGTCTCAGTTTTGACCGAGATTCATCTGCCCAGTTTTTTTAATTAGGTCTTTGACTTGAGGACTAAAATTTGCAAGAGTGGTCATGATGACTGGAACAAAAAAATAATGATCAGGCATGTCCATGTATTTATCACATTCAATTTTTCTGTAGCTAATAAATCTTTGTTTTGGTTTGATGGAGCCAAAGGGTCGATTCATGAAAAATTCCAAGCTAGGAACTTGCCATCTATCTTCCAAGGTAACCTAGTGATTCCATCCGGTCTTCTATTGACAGGAAATAAACCAGTTTGTTCTGTCGTGGTAGGAATACCATCTAGAGAGCTTCATAGAAGTGTTCCGAGCTAATTCTAATGTATTAAAGGCAATTGTCCAAGCCTGTTTATGACATCTAGCATATTTATGTGACAGTAAAAATTACATAAGAGAGAAATAATTACACTTAAACAATTACAATGTAATATAACCAAATCCAACTAATACTAGTGGTAATTTTTTGTAAAGATAAATTTTAGAAATCATTAGAAAATAACTTACAATATAACCACAATAAAATAGTTAACAATTATACTATATAGAATAATAAATCTCGAATATAAAAAAATTATTATTATATATAATCTTTATTTTTAGTCAGTCAAACATACAACATTATAAAATAAAACACATTTTGCAAAAAATGTTTACATATATGCTCTTTTTTTTGTATCAAATGAAATATAATCTTCATTTTAGAAATAAAGATATTTTTAACAGTTATTAGATAATAAATGATTTCAAAATATCTAAAAAACTAACCCTAAAATGCTGAATCGGCATATTTTTAAAACACCAGATCAATTTACCCAGGCCTTAAAAAATTTTTTTTAATATACCCGGGTCTAAAAATATTTTTTTATAATTGGGCAGAGCTGGGTTAAAAAGGTTGGGCCGTAACTGATACTTCTACTAGTCTATGAATATAATCGATGAGGTAAATAATTTATACAACTAATTTTCACTTACGGCTTTGGTAAGCCGCGACGTTGCGTTTTAAAAAATCAACGTAGGCTTCAATTTTTAAAGAAAATAAACGACATTATTTTTGCAGAATAATGTGATATGTAATAACGATAATTCTTTGAGTACGTCGACAGCTATAAAATATTTATTTTAATATTAAAAATTTTCTTTGTGACAGCATCTCAAAACTTACTTCCTTTATTAAACTACCAGTACTCAAAAAACTAACTCCAACATTCTAAAAAGTCAGTCTCATGTATTTGACACGTAATTAGGAGCTACCATTACCATTCCTTGGTTCGCAATCCATATAAAATGATTGAAGAAAATATTTCATAACCCATATTAACTCAATTACTAAACCTGCGTAAATATGATCCCTTTCAAACACATATAGGAGATTTCCTTTAGCTGAGCCTTTTTTTTATTGGACTTAACGTTTTCATATCATTATTGATATTGCACCATTTTCAGTTTTGCTAAAACCTTTTAATTTTTTTTATTGGGTCACTTTGTATTGAACTCAGAGCAGGCCTAATTTGGGCACTGTTGAGACCAAGATTTTTCCGCCCAGACAGTTACCTAATTTATCAAGACTTTTTACTTTATCAAAAAAATCATTATGCCATCTATTGTATTCATATTAGCAAAAAATGAGACTATGTTCAACCTATTTCAAATAATTTTATTTTATATTAATTTATCAAAATCTTGAGTAAAATTATATATGTACATAAAAAACTAAAATTATTATAAGATTATTGTATACAAAATAAAATAAAAATATATAATTAATTTATGAATTGATGTTATCTTTGTTTATTTGGTAAAATATTTTTTACTTACATGGCGTTTGATAATGCCTTCTTTGGATTTATGAATTGTGAACAGTTCCTTTAGAAATATTAAATCTTTTAACACATAGCGTGATGATCTAGAAATATAATGAACTAATTTTTTCTAATTAATGATAACTATTTATATGTTTTCTTTATTAATTTTGTTTGAATATATAAATGAATATATAGCAAAAATAACAATTGCAAACTTTATAGAGGTTTACTCAAATGGACACAAAATTAAAAATCTGCCCATCCAATTTATCAAGGCAGTTTCTATTAATAATTAGTAGGAATTTGATTGGGTCTCAAAATTTTGATTAAATCAGGGAGTTGCCCGAATATTGGCCCAATTAGACGGATTTGACTTTTCTTAGCAACAAAATATCGATATTTATTTATATGGGCCTATTGAAATAATGATATATATTATATTTTATTAAATTTAAACAGTATTTTTTTTAAATATTTTTTACGTACCTTTTTCCAAAAATAAGAAATGCGACTAAAATTTCTATATATATATCATATATAATTTATTTATAATTGCATCTCAACTAATAATAAAATTTCCATACTGTCATCCAAGTCAATAACAACTATCAGAAAATATTAACGATGAGTATGATTAAATAATCGTTCAACACTAGCACGCAATGCTATATTAAATTTAATATAAATATTATTTATATAAGAAAAATCATCAAAAATTTTTATTTGAATATTTTTAAATTTAAAAAAATTCGACTAAAGGATTTTCAATAGTATTACTTTATTTTTTAAAAAATCACCTATGGTAGATGGCGTTTTTGATCTGGCTAGGATCAGTCTAAAATCTTAAAATATTTTATCCACTCACTGTTTAAATTTGTTATCCCGCCTAATAGTTGGAATAAAAATAGTGTTGTTAAACGGCTAAGCCTAGTCGACTTAGCTACGACTCGAGCCTAGTCTCTAGTCGATAAAACAGCTAGACTCGAGTCGACTAAATGAGCCGCATTAGTCGGTTCACTTAGTCGGCTCGCTTAGTCGGCTCATTTAGTCGGCTCGCTTAGTCGGCTCGCTTAGTCGGCTCGCTTAGTCGGCTCACTTAGTCGGCTCACTTAGTCGACTCAGAGGTTAGCTTGAGTTTAATTTAAATTTAGAGTCAAAATTTATTTTTATGTTATTGAGATATTTTAAATAATAATGTAGAATTTTATTTATTTATTTTTAGTGAATAATTTATTTTATTTATATTTAATGTTAATATTTTATTATTATCAAACAAAAAATTTTTTTAAATTTTATTTCAAATATGTTTTGATCGATCTTATAATAAAAATGGATTTATTTATTTGATTTTTTTTAAATAAAAAAAAATTCATATTTTCGAGCTAAAAATTTTAAGCAAAAAATAATTTTTGAAATACAAAAATATTTTTGAAACATATTTTGTTGATTTTTTTATAAATTTTTAAATCTTTTTTAAGAAATACCTTTGTTAATTTTATCATAAATAAATAATCTTTTAGGTCAAATCTTCGATAGTTTTTTTATATTATTTTTATAAATATATCTATATTTTAAGTTTATTTTATTAATAAGAGGTGGCTTTTTCTAAATAATTTTTTTCTAAATATATCTATATTTTAAGAATATATAAAAGAGCTGGTTTTTCTTTTTCTAAATAATTTTTTTTATAAATATATCTATATTTTAGGTATATTAAAAGAGGTGGCTTTTCTAAATTATTTTTTTATTAATATTTATGTCAAACTTTTTTTTAATGCGACAATTGTCATATGCGTTATTTTTCAAGATTTTTGAAATTTTTGAACACAAAAGGGTTATAATATAATTTATATTGTAAAGATATTATATTATAAATTCAATGAAGATGTTCCCTGGAAAAATGATAATTATCATAATAGGTAGGTATATTTTTGAACATATAAAATTTTTTTGTGACGCTAATGGGCAAAAATATGTTTCTTTAACAGGTAAAATTTAATGTAGATGTACCCTAGATAAATGACAATTGTCATAATAGTTATTTTTAAAGTTTTTTAAATTTTTTTGACGTAAATAGGCTAAAATAAGTACTGCTAACATGTTTAAATAATATTTTAGTGGAAATGTACCATAGATAAGTGACATTTGTCATAATCGTTGTTTTTAAAGTTTTTCGAATTTTTTTGACGTAAATGGGCTAAAATAAGCATTGCTAACATGTTTAAATAAAATTTTAGTGAAGATGTACGATAGATAAGTGACAATTGTCATAATCGTTGTTTTTAAAGTTTTTAAATTTTTTTGACGTAAATGGGCTAAAATAAGCATTGCTAACATGTTTAAATAATATTTTAGTGGAAATGTACCATAGATAAGTGACATTTGTCATAATCGTTGTTTTTAAAGTTTTTCGAATTTTTTTGACGTAAATGGGCTAAAATAAGCATTGCTAACATGTTTAAATAAAATTTAAGTGAAGATGTACCCTAGATAAGTGGCAATTGTCATAATCGTTGTTTTTAAAGTTTTTCGAATTTTATTGACGTAAATGGGCTAAAATAAGCATTGCTAACATGTTTAAATAAAATTTTAGTGAAGATGTACGATAGATAAGTGACAATTGTCATAATCGTTGTTTTTAAAATTTTTCGAATTTTTTTGACGTAAATGGGCTAAAATAAGCATTGCTAACATGTTTAAATAAAATTTTAGTGAAGATGTACGATAGATAAGTGACAATTGTCATAATCGTTGTTTTTAAAGTTTTTCGAATTTCTTTGACGTAAATGGGCTAAAACAAGCATTGCTAACATGTTTAAATAAAATTTTAGTGAAGATGTACGATAGATAAGTGACAATTGTCATAATCGTTGTTTTAAAAGTTTTTCGAATTTCTTTGACGTAAATGGGCTAAAATAAGCATTGCTAACATGTTTAAATAAAATTTTAGTGAAGATGTACGATAGATAAGTGACAATTGTCATAATCGTTGTTTTTAAAGTTTTTCGAATTTCTTTGACGTAAATGGGCTAAAATAAGCATTGCTAACATGTTTAAATAAAATTTTAGTGGAGATGTACAAACTATTATGACAATTGTCATTTATCTAGGGTACATTTTCATTAAATATTTAATTTATCATCTTAGCAATCTATATTTATGCCCATTTGCGTCAAAAAAAATTAAAAAACTTTAAAAATAATGATTATGACAATTGTCACTTTTCTAGGGTACATCTTCACTGAAGTTTTATTTAAATGTTTGCAATACCTATTTTAGCCTATTTAGGCTAAAAAAATTAAAAATATTGAAAATAAAAATAACGATTAAAACAATTGTCATTAGAATTTATTTAGAGTACATCTTCATAATTTTTAATTTAACATGTTAGCATTCTTTATTTATGCCCATTTGCGTAAAAACTTTAAAAATAACGATTATGACAATTGTCACTTTTTCAGGGAACATCTTCACTGAAGTTTTATTTAAATGTTTGCAATACTTACTTTAGCCTATTTAGCTAAAAGAAACAACTTTTTGCCCATTAGCGTCACAAAAAAATCTTATATGTTTAAAAATACCTACCTATTATGATAATAATCATTTTTCCAGGGAACATCTTCATTGAATTTATAATATAATATCTTTACAAAATAAATTATATTATAACCCTTTTGTATCCAAAAATTTCAAAAATCTTAAAAAATAACGCATATGACAATTGTCGCATTAAAAAAAAGTTTGACATAAATATTAATAAAAAAATAGAAATAATGTAAAAAGGAATAACTAAAATAAATAAAAGTTAAAGAAAATTTGACAAAAATAAAAAAAAATATTATGATTTTCTTAGTACATCTTCACTAAATTTTTATTTAAACATGTTAGCAATGCTTATTTTAGCCATTTACGTCAAAAAAATTCGAAAAACTTTAAAAACAACGAGTATGACAATTGTCACTTATCTAGGGTACATCTTCACTTAAATTTTATTTAAACATGTTAGCAATGCCTATTTTAGCCCATTTACGTCAAAAAAATTCCAAAAACTTTAAAAACAACGATTATGACAAATGTCACTTATCTATGGTACATCTCCACTAAAATATTATTTAAACATGTTAGCAATGCTTATTTTAGCCCATTTACGTCAAAAAAATTCGAAAAACTTTAAAAACAACGATTATGACAATTATCACTTATCTATCGTACATCTTCACTAAAATTTTATTTAAACATGTTAGCAATGCTTATTTTAGCCCATTTACGTCAAAAAAATTCGAAAAACTTTAAAAACAACGATTATGACAATTGTCACTTATCTAGGGTACATCTTCACTTAAATTTTATTTAAACATGTTAGCAATGCTTATTTTAGCCCATTTATGTCAAAAAAATTCGAAAAACTTTAAAAAAACGATTATGACAAATGTCACTTATCTATGGTACATCTCCACTAAAATATTATTTAAACATGTTAGCAATGCTTATTTTAGCCCATTTACGTCAAAAAAATTCGAAAAACTTTAAAAACAACGATTATGACAATTGTCACTTATCTATCGTACATCTTCACTAAAATTTTATTTAAACATGTTAGCAATGCTTATTTTAGCCCATTTACGTCAAAAAAATTCGAAAAACTTTAAAAACAACGATTATGACAAATGTCACTTATCTATGGTACATTTCCACTAAAATATTATTTAAACATGTTAGCAATGCTTATTTTAGCCATTTACGTCAAAAAAATTCGAAAAACTTTAAAAACAACGATTATGACAATTGTCACTTATCTATCGTACATCTTCATTAAAATTTTATTTAAACATGTTAGCAATGCTTATTTTAGCCCATTTACGTCAAAAAAATTCGAAAAACTTTAAAAACAACGATTATGACAAATGTCACTTATCTATGGTACATCTTCACTTAAATTTTATTTAAACATGTTAACAATGCTTATTTTAGCCCATTTACGTCAAAAAATTTCGAAAAACTTTAAAAACAACGATTATGACAAATGTCACTTATCTATGGTACATCTCCACTAAAATATTATTTAAACATGTTAGCAATGCTTATTTTAGCCCATTTACGTCAAAAAAATTCGAAAAACTTTAAAAACAACGATTATGACAATTGTCACTTATCTATCGTACATCTTCACTAAAGTTTTATTTAAACATGTTAGCAATGCTTATTTTAGCCCATTTACGTCAAAAAAATTCGAAAAACTTTAAAAACAACGATTATGACAATTGTCACTTATCTAGGGTACATCTTCACTTAAATTTTATTTAAACATGTTAGCAATGCTTATTTTAGCCCATTTACGTCAAAAAAATTCGAAAAACTTAAAAAACAACGATTATGACAATTGTCACTTATCTAGGGTACATCTTCACTTAAATTTTATTTAAACATGTTAGCAATGCTTATTTTAGCCCATTTACGTCAAAAAAATTCGAAAAACTTAAAAAACAACGATTATGACAATTGTGACTTATCTAGGGTACATCTTCACTTAAATTTTATTTTAACATGTTAGCAATGCTTATTTTAGCCCATTTACGTCAAAAAAATTCGAAAAACTTTAAAAACAACGATTATGACAATTGTTACTTTTCTAGGGTACATCTTCACTGAAGTTTTATTTAGACATATTAGCAGTACTTATTTTAGCCTATTTACGACAAAAAAATTTAAAAAACTTTAAAAATAACTATTATGATAATTGTCATTTATCTAGGGTACATCTACATTAAATTTCACCTGTTAAAGAAACATATTTTTGCCCATTAGCGTCACAAAAAAATCTTATATGTTCAAAAATATACCTACCTATTATGATAATTATCATTTTTCCAGGGAACATCTTCATTGAATTTATAATATAATATCTTTACAATATAAATTATATTATAACCCTTTTGTGTCCAAAAATTTCAAAAATCTTAAAAAATAACGCATATGACAATTGTCGCATTAAAAAAAAGTTTGACAAATATTAATAAAAAAATAATTTAGAAAAACCACCTCTTTTAATATACTTAAAATATAGATATATTTTAAAAAAAAATTATTTAGAAAAAGAAAAACCATCTCTTTTAATATTCTTAAAATATAAATATATTTATTAAAAAAATATTTAGAAAAAGCCACCAATAATAAACTTAAAATATAGATATATTTATAAAAATAATATAAAAAAAACTATAGAAGATTTGACCTAAAAGATTATTTATTTATGATATAATTTAAAAAAGAATAAAATTTTATGATAAAACAAAAGAATAAAATTTCTTCAAAAAATCAGCAAAATAATATTTTTGTACTTCAAAAAATATTTTTTGCTTAAAATTTTTAGCTCAAAAATATTAATTTTTTTTTATTTAAAAAAAAATCAAATAAATAAATCCATTTTTATTATAATCAAATCAAAACACATTATTTGCATTAAATAAAATATAAATAAAATAAATTATTTTACTAAAAATAAATAAATAAAATTCTACATTAAAATTTCTCAATAACATAAAAATAATTTTTGGCTCTAAATTTAAAATAAACTCAAGCTACCCTCTGAGCCCACTAAGTGAGCCGACTAAGCGAGCCGACTAAGCGAGCTAAGGGTATAAGTGGATGGCCATGTTTGCCAACTAGCAAGGCCACCACCTTTTATTCCCTCAAAATTGGTTAAAACTTAAAAGCATTTATTGATAAAATTTATAAATATATAAATAGATGAATTGAATTTTAAGCATGTTCATCCAGATAATAATTAATAAAATATTATCATTAAATAGATGAGCCTGATGTTTATAAATGAAATGTTAATTATTTACTGCAATTTTTATCTGTAATATAATTCTTATATAATATCTTATATCCAGCCAGTTCAGTTGAAACATACCATGTTTGGACTGGGCAAGAAAATCAACTTTCACATGAACTCATCTAGCCAAAAACTATTATAGATACAACTTTGATTTAAATTTCATTTAAATTGGACTACACATTGATATTAAGAGTCTTGTATTAAATAAAAAGATTATGATTTTAAAATTATTTGTATGTGTATTTTATTTTAAAAAAATGAAAGTGTTTCTAAGTAGCGAGCATCGCTAATTTTTTTAAATAGCGCGCTAGTTACTTATACTTGCGCTACTTTAACGACACTAATAAAAGTGTATATTACAATTCAGTAAAAATCATATTTAGTAATTAAATTTAGCATTTATTAAAATAATAGAAGTTATTTAAAATTTACGCGAAAAAAACAAAAGATTAATTTAAATCAAAATTTTCATTTTTTTAAATCATTTGAATCTTGAATTAATCATGTCGATCTTATATTTTATGGACTTTTATGTTATTTTAAAATTTGCTAAAATATTATTGCTTAACAAAACAAAAAGGAAAAATAAAAACAATGACGAAAGCCTACAAAACGATAGAAAGGTTTTCGAAAGGCGCAAAAAGCTTGTAAAATGATGCCATTCTATTGAAAATCATGCAAATAGGCAAAAATAACGCCAAATGGCACAAATTAAAAGTCTTGAAATTTTTTTAAAAGCCCCGGCATCCATATATAATTAAAATATTTGTTGCACACTTCTGAAAAAATTCCTTCGGGGGCCTCTGGTTATTAATTTATAAAGATTCTATTTTGAACATCGATTGAATGTCATTAGTTGGTTAGTTAAAACTTTGCATTTTTAGAATAAAATGAAATGCTATTTAAATATATTGTTTATCTAGCTTGATTGATGCCATTCAAAATACTCCTTGATGACTGAATCATTTTAATAAGATTAGATTATTAACTTTATGATTTTGTTGAAATATTATTTTAAGAAAAAATGCGAATTTAGTTTATCCTTTAAATGAAAAGTTGAGTTTATTATAATAATAAAATTTCATTGATACAATCATCTATATAAATTTAGCAATTGTATAAAAAGTAATGAATAATCGAAAAGATTAATAACATAATTAATGAATGAAAAAATACATTAGTAGATAGCGAGCGTATACATATTTTATCAATTGGCATAAAATAAAATATTTTTAAAATAATAATGTAATGCTATTTTTAATTAAGTGCGATTTTTTTTCATAGCTTATCCTTTATATGTGCCTCGTGTTACCAAAATTCATGCCCTTTTGAGTTGCACCCTTGTTGGAACCCATTTGAAGATTTATTATACCTTCACCTAAAATACTTTTAGAAAAAAATAGTTAATAAATTTATATACCTGCACGCATTTGTTCATTGCTAAAATTTCTTTTGTTTTCATCTGAAAGTCTAGGACCTAATATCGGGTAGTTGTAACCAGGTTTGGTTTGAGCCTAATAAAAAAAAATACTTATATGATAACAAGGAAAAGTCAGCTATACCACTCGGCCAAGAGCAAATATACATTGGGTAACTTGAGAAATATTCCTTCTGTCCCATAAATCAACGGTTTGAAAGACGTCCAAATCAGGTAGGCCGTATTCTCTTGCAGCTTTTTGAAAGTTTGTTATATTTTCCATCATTTTGAAATCCCCTCCTGTCGAATTTATCTTTTTAATGATACCAGGCTGCAATTTATTCATGATTCTGATAATTAATTTATAAATTATTAATATTTAATAATCCTTATAAAATATATAATCAGCAATTTATTCAAATTAAATGATAATTTAATCGTTAAGGTAAAATAAGTGCGCATGAAGAGGGTGAATGAATAAGAAAAGAAAGAAACCAGAAAATATACCGTTCTTACTCAATTTATTTTTGGGAACTAAATTTTTCTATTGATACTAAAAAAAGTTCAACTTTTTATATTCATATTTGATATTATCCCACTTGATTTTTTTAATTGTGTGCATAATATTAGCAACCTGCACTAATGTTTTATTATAATCTAATAATTCAATTATTTTTAATTAAAGTATTGTCCATTGTTATTATGCCTTTATGCCATACATTTTCTTAAAAACAAAGTCAATTTTATACATTGTTATTAGCAAATTTAAATCAAACTTATCACTCAATTTCAACTTATTTGTAAATGAAATATAAGTATATTTTTGTAAAAGACTAATATCCATTTCGTTTTATCAAGAACATTAGGATAATAAATTTTAAGATAATATAATATTATATACTGGTACTGCTCAATTATACAAAAAAACTAACATTTCTGGATGCATTTTAGTCATGTCTTAGATAAATAGGTTCAAGGTATATAAAATTATTATCATGTGTCCAATCTAAAAAACTAGTTCTAAAGACGAAGAGATCTTTGTAAAAAAAATCTAAATGACAGAATGATTTTTTAATTTCTTTTTATAATAACTTCCTTTTTAATTAGAATATCTTAAAATTTCGATACACGCTTTATCCCCTCTACGATTTCTCTAAGTGGGGATTTTAAGTCCAAAAATCAGAAATTAATTTCTGAAAAAAGGTTTTGAATATAGCATTAGACTAGGGGGGAAATTGAAGGATTATGAAAATCCATTTCCACATTCATAAGAATCTATATAAGGGAAATCGGGGTTATATCTTCCATAAAAAATTGAAGTGAAAAAAATAGATGAAGAAAATTTTCAAAAATATTAACGTAATAATTACGGTAGAAATTAATATCATAAAAAATAATTTTTTATTATATAAAATTTAAAAAATTTGAGTATGAAATACATCTGGGGTACATTTTACCCTTTCGCAGTACGTGGTCTATTGCTCCTTTATTTTTAGATTTATTTTTATATAAAAATGTTAATCCTAAGTAAATAATTGACAAATATGTTAAAAAATATGTCAATCATCTAATATTGTTATTTGTGACACTAGACAAACTAGTGATTTCTAACATTCTTATAAATATAGTTGTTTTTTATACTAAATAATCCCTGCTTAAAAATGGCTAATATGCACCCCGCCCTGAATTGGTATTTAGTATGGGTAAATTTTATAAAATTTATTAGTAAAAATGTGAATAATTAAAGTTACTTTTGACGTTTAGAAATTCAAATTTACATTTAAAACTTTTAATGGGCATATTTCTGTGTAACACTTTTAAAACCATGAAGGCATAAAATACATTTAATGGGCTTCAAATATCCAAGTTTAGTTTTAATATTATTGAAAAGAAATTACCGCCCCGGGATAACACTATTCCCGGTCTCCCCTACTATTATTTTTAATTTCAAAGTAAATTATTATCGCTGAAAATAAGTCATAAAGAATCATCTTATACAACCAATTGCGGCTAAATTTTATATCCGATCAGGGTTAGCCCGATTTTAAAACCCGGACTGAACAAGTCTAAATGATCTAATTTAGAAATTTAGGTTAAAAAAATTTGAATTATGAAAGAAAGTTTTATTCCATACTCCCTATTTCACTTCCAAGCTTTTGGATCCAGCTGAAAGTATCTTTGATTATTACTTATATATATAAATTTCATATCAAATCAATTGAAGATTCAAAAAAATTAAGTTAAAATAAATAGAAAGCTTAAAATTTAGAAATTTTTTGCATAAATAGGTTAAGATTATGTGACTTAGTTAGCACCTTATTTTATTTCATAAAGAAAATAATTCTAAAAATATTTATAGTTTTATTTAGCTCATTATTTACATAAAAATAATTATTATAATGCCACTTCTAGACAGATCGTTTTTTCAAAGTGGTTTTTGGGTAATGCTATATCAGCAATTTTTTTTATTTATTATCGAGCCCCATTTCAGACGCCATTTAATCATAAATAGAAAACAAACTGGTTTAATTTTTATTAACGATTGACGTCTGAAATGGAGCTAGTTGAATATTTTTTTAATAAATATATTTTATTATAAAAATATTATTCGACAAATTATTATCTTTTGTTTGGAAATAAATTTTAAAAAATTGCTGGTAACATTACCCAAAAACCGCTTTGAAAAAACGTTCTGTCTGGAAGTGGCCTAAAAAATATATTAATAAATTATCATATATTAGTTTGAGCCGATTTTTAAAAGGGTTAACTCAATATTTTAGCCTGAAAAATATTGCCTAAGTCTCGAGATTTCGCTAATAGATGTTTAAACCTATGTTATCGTTTAACAATAACATCATATGATAATAAAACCATTTTTTTGTTATTAAGGCTAAAAGAGATAAATGAAAATTTAAGATATATTTTTAGAATTTTAAAGATTTGACATTTTCTTTTGATTTTTAAGAGCCAGGACGAATATACTGATTAAGACGTTTTTTAAAAAAATTTAAACACTGATTTTTATTATTCCATTATATCTAATATTATATAAAATTATGACAAAAAAATCAATGTAAATAAAGGTATCGAATTGGTGTCGTTTGAAATAGATATCGGCAAATATCGGATAGGCAAAAAAATTGTGGAAAGTGTAACCCTACTAAAAATACAAATAATATTTAATATGAATATTAGAACACTATTCTGTTCCGTAAGCCTGATTATAATATCATTTTCAAAAAAGTATTGGTCCCAAATCACTTATTAATATGGTATAGTTTTGCATATATTAATTTTATAAAAATTGTAATTTTTTTTATTTTGTCGATTTTCTCAAAATTTTCAAATATTTAATTTGTGGATTTTGTTTCCTATTTTGTTAATTTTCTGAAATTATTCCTAGATTCATGTTTGAGATGTGAGCTTCTTATAGGCCCAGACTTATTATTAAATTAATTGAAATATGGCGTTGGTGTAGGCCTTAACTATATAAACAATTAATTCAAGCTTTTTCAAAGGTGATCAAAGTATTGTAATCTATACAATTAATTGCAACGAATCCTGGTCGTAAATCTGTTGCTAATGTCAATTATGTGTCTGATTTGCCAATTTGCAACTGGAAAGGGCACACCCAATTCGTGACCCTCTAGTCTGTGCCTGCATGAGTTGAAACAAATCAGGGGGGAGCACAGAACTCTTCTAATTTAATGAATGCTAATTTAATCTGAAAGGATTATAATATCTTATTAGAATTGTATTAACTTTTTTTTCTCTTTTTATACGCATTTAGATTTTTGTGTTGAAAAAAAAAAATGACAGTTATTGAAATAAATATGTGTAATTAAATTTCGTACAAAAATCGCTATGTAAAATTTTTAATAAATGATTTTTCATTCATTTTGCAAGATGCCTTTAGTATTTTTAGAAATGATTAAATTTTGAGTATAATTATGAGATTTTTTTGTAGCAAAGAACAAAAAGTTTCAAAATAATCTTGACATGAAAACAAGTTCCTGACGATCAAAAAGATAATGAATTTGCCGGCAATAGAGAATAAACTAAATTAAATAATAAGCCTGCCTAACTATGTTGACATAAATATCATAAAATTAATACATATTTTGATATAGATTTTAGCCATACGACCAATATTAAAAAGTGGGATAACTCATCGACAAATGTTCGTCCCAGTCTTGGATTTTGTATAAATAGAATGTCTATAAAAACTGAAAGACTTTTTAAGGCCACTCTTTTCTTTACAATAAGCTTTTCAATATGGGGTCGGTTGGAAAATTTAGTTTTATTTTTTTTTATATCATAATATTAATTTTGTCATTTTACCAATTTTTTAATAAAATTATTATATAAAGTAATACTTACAATAACTAGTTTATTTATTATATGTTTAAAATACAAATTAATTTGATTCTGAGACATTTTATCTTGTCTCTTGCGTTATTTTTTGGATAAAATGTAAGTAGATTTTGGGGCAGATTTGTGGAAATTTAAAATCGAGGTAGATTTTGAGGAAGTAATCAATTTGATTTATATATAATTATTTTTTTAGAATGCTAAGTGTGGGAAACCTGACAACCCCGATCATGCGACTGTACAAATTAAAAATATAATTTTATAATCACTTTGATTTGGAAAAATGGTAAAATAATCGATTGAGTTTTTTGCCAATATATTTAAATGTAAGCAAAAAAAACTCAACAATGAAAATATAACAAGATTTATTGAAAACAAATGTCAATTATTCCTCCATCTTTTAAATTACAACAATCGATTGATTAATGTGTAAATTATTTTCCATTCTTAGAATATACATAATAAACCTTGATATTTTGATGAGATGTGTGTCACATATGTTAATCAATACAAATTTCATACATAAACTTGGTTCAAATAAAATGAGTAAGATACACCTTATATTAATCTTATTTTTAATTATAGCAAAATAAATTTTAACTCGATTATAAAAAAACATTAAGAAAAGGGAAAAAAATTATGTACTAAGAAAATAACATTTCAAATTAGAAAAATAAAATAAAATGTATTCAGAGGTCCAATGGATTTTTATAAAAAGGTCTATTATATTTATATTTTAAACTGATCAAAAAATGGTACACCTCAGCTATGAGATTTCTACAAAAAGATGTCAGGAAAACAGAAAATACAATCTTAACGCCTACAAGAGTTTTTCGGAACCGGCCAGTAGATTTTACAAAATTAGTCGATTACCAATATTATTGACAGAGTCTCAGATTGAAAGGCTCTAATTTTAATTACGAGTAAACTTAATAAAGAAAACTTAATTACATAGTAAATTTGAGAATATTCAACAAAATTTACCGGCAGAGAACCTGTCCATCTTTTAATTGTTCGTCATAAGTTCCTTTCCAGGAGAAACCTTCATCTTTTAAAACAGTAGAAATCCATTGTTTAACGCTTTCTTCTTGTTCGGTATCTCTTTTTGAAGCAATCTACAATCATAACAGATATTTTAAATAAATATATAAAAATTAATTAAAAACCTACTCTCCTCAAAATTAATTTATTGTAATTTAATCCCCATTTTTATATTTTTAAATATTTATAAAAAAAAAGTACACGGGTTTGTTGGTTATTATTTAAATATAATTTATTATTTATAATTTAAAAAATTTTATTAAGCATATTTTGCATTCCGCTTTATAAAATAAAATACATTTGTCTTTCTTATTCTATATATGGAATTTGACCTTGCTTCTTTATTTATATTTCAAAAACAAAAGAATATCTTATTGTTGTTGTTACGTTTTAATTTTCAGACAATAAAAATGCTGAAAATAAAGTTAAGGTATAATAATGAATCATCGCCAAAATTTTAAATTTCGTTATGCTAAAAAATTAAAATTGAGGAAGGATATATATATAATAAATATAAATAAATGCTATATAAGAACTACTAACTTTTTGTGCAACTGCAGCACTTAATCCGTAATTTGGGCCAGCGCAAGCCATAAGTAATTAATGGGATATTTTTAATTTAAAATTTAACTCAAAAAAAATTAATTTATATTTTATTCTTCAAAATTTAAAAGAATATTTAAATGATTATAACAATATTTTAATATGAACTATTTTAATTATTATAATAAATGACCTTAACAATTAAAAATAATATTAAAAAAATATATTAACAGGAAATAATCCAAGGTCCAAATCGAATGGTTTTTCTTAAAAAGGACAAGTTTATGTAAAGATTCAAAAATTTTGATCAGCAAGCCATTCACTTAAAAAGAATTGAAATTGATTAATTTATAATAAAAATGTTTAATATTAAGTGATTTGATTTTTTTTTACTATAAAATAATAAAGCTCGCTTTATAATATAATAAAATCATATTTGTAGCAAATAATATAATTTTAATTATATTTTTAAAAAATGGGTAATGAAAATTTTAAAAAATATTTACTTTTGCGGCAACAGCAGCACTGAGTCCATAAGAAGGTCCTTTGTTCATTTATGTGTTGTTTTACTAAAGAAAAATATAAAAAAACTTGTATATAATCTTGCAAGATGCAATATTACTTGTTGAAATTACAAAAAGAGAATATAAATTTTATTTAAAAAATTAATTGATTCAAAATCCTGTGAGAGGAAAAAATAAATATAAATAAATAAAGATTTGTTTATTCATTTTCATTTCTTCTCACAGTAGTTTATAAAAAAAATTAAAACAGGCACAACTTTAAAAATATACCAAATGTTTTCATGATTTACGTAATAAATAACTATTGTAAAATAGATACGAATACAGACATTCATTATAAAAATTGTACGTTGTTTTATTCAACCTCGGAATGCTTTCATTTTATTCGTAGGCAAGATTTATCCGAAAGGGGGGTTATAACCAAATTTTGGGGGGCTAAACCCCACTTCTCTCTCCCCCTTATATGAAAGATTCTTTTGATTATTTTTATTTCGCTTTTTAATATAATAATAATATCTGTTAAAGTTACATGAACATTGGAAGCATTAATTCTAAAATCGATGCCATATTTCGTACTTTATTAGTGTCCATGAGTGCTTTCCAGTATAAAGATAAAATTATTAGTAACAAAGGTTTTGCCATTCTTACGATCAAAAAGCAACGGAAAGCATTTATTTCTGAATATTATATCAATTTTTTAGTGTTTATTTGTATATTTAAATTGGTTTGGTGGAGAGTAATTTAACGAATTAAAGATATTTGCAAAATAAGAAAAAATTACCAAATAGAATGTAAAATGTAGATGGAAATATCTATTTTCGCTAATATTTAGTGCCTTACTATTACTTATTTCCTCTAATCAATTTTGCCATTCACAAATAAGAAACCGTGTTATTTGCAAAATGAAAACTTACTATGAAATAGTTAGCATGAAGTGAGCCAAGTTTTTGGAAACATTAATTTTGAAATTTGTACTAAGTTAAATACTCTATTATATATTTTATTATTTTATTCTGTTTAGTAGATGGCACAAATGGGGGAAAAAAATTATTTGCAAAATAAGAAACAAACAGGCGCATACGCAGCGGGGGGGGGCAGGGGGACAAATCCCTACCACCCCCCAAAGCCAAAAAATGCAGATGCGGCATTATATTTTTCAAAAATATTATTGTTAATATTAATTTATATATTTGTTAATATTTATTCCTATCTCATATTTATATATTTTAATATTACATTTATTTTTCACATTCCTACTTTATTTTATCAATTAATTTCGATTTCAAATTTTCCTTGGCCTAATATCTACCTATTATTTTCAAATTTCAAATAATATTTATCCCTGAAACTCCTTGTCCAACAGGGAGAAAGAAATTGCAAGCTTGTCCAACGAGATCTAGTCTCCGCCATCAAGCAGTAACAGCTTTTATGGAGTTAGAAGAGCCGATTATTAATGCTATTACTGAAATATAACAATGGCTTGAAAGAAATATTACCTCAGAAGCAAGAAAATTATTGGATTCAATACTTATTCCAAATTTTTTTCTCATTGGAATGTATTATTTAATTATACAACTATTTTATGTAATACTTTTCAGAAACATGACATTGACTTGATTAAGAAGATGAGAATAGCGCAGAGCATTTTATTAGAACTCAAGGAAATTAGAGCTAATGTTGATGAAGAATTTCATATTTTATATGTTATTGTTGAGTCAAAAGCAGAGCTATACGTGTTTAATATTTGTCCCCCTCAACTTGCAGCAAGCAAGCTCATCGTCAAAACATTAATATAGAATCAGTAGAAGAGTATTATAAAACAAATGTCCCCTCTCTTAGATACATTTATAACCCAAATAAATGAATGGTTTTTAATTCATCATGCAGCACTTACCAATCTGCAGATATTACTCCCACAAAAGCCTTCCCAACCTTTTTCAAATGGTGATAGAAAATAAAATAAGATATTTGTTAAATTTTATCATGAAGATGTTAAAGTATCTTATGATGCCTCATTGGCCGAATAGCTTTGGTTGATACAATCCAAAATTTGTTAGGGATGCCCTGCACCATTTCGAACACATTTTAGATTATATTCCCTATGTATTAAAATGGTTATATATATATTAGCTTTAAACTAATGAAAAACATTTCTTTTTAAGAAGAATAACAGAGCCTAAGGTACCATTTGCGGCACGATTTTTCAAATATTTGGCACGGCCCGGCTTTTTGAAAATAAAATTACAGCCCGGCTCTTTGGAATTTTTTATTTATTTTTATATAAAAATCGATTTCAAATTTGGTTTTAAATATACAGCCAGCCCGGATATTTTTTAAAAACCGGCTGTTTTTTAATAAAATTTTGGGCCCGGCCCGGGTATATTTTAAAAAAATTAAAATACGGTCCGGCCTGGGGGTCGGGCCTGAAGGTCTCTGAAAAACATACCTATGAAGTACAACTTCTGAAAGTAGATTGAATGGTTTGGATCTTTTGAATATTCATAGGCATTTAACGCCAAGCAAGGATGAGATAATTGAAAAATTAGTTCAAAACATACAAAATACAATTATTCCTAAGAAACTTTTGTGTTAATTTATATTTCCAACATTTAAATTTTTTATATTTTATATATAAATTTGAAAGGCTAAAAATATTCAAATTTCAATTTTGGGTCATTTAAGTGATTCGTATGGTGGTTATATTTTATAATTCACATTTATTTTATAGTTTTTCAATGCCGGTTTATATATATAATTTTTTTATAATTCGCATAATTTAATATTGTTTATTAGAAAAGTTATTAGTCCTAATAAATTTATGCTTAATTATATTCAAATAACTATAATATTTCTTAAAAAAATTTATTATCCCCCACCCAGACCAAATTCCTGCATACGCGCCTGGAAACAAATTTCGAAATTGGCATCATGCCGAAAGGGAGAATATATCAGTTTAAAATATCTGGTTTGAGTTAATGTTAAATTTAATACCTTACTTATTAATTCTTCAGTCAATTTCGCAAACCACAAAAAAGTAAACGAATTACAAAGTAAATTAAAACCATTGCATGACACAATGACGTCAGCCAAACTTCTGGAAACATTAACTCTGTCCGAAATTTATATCAAAAATTAATGCGTATTTAGTACATTGTAGTTGAAAGTAAACCGCTATAACAATGCCAAGATTAGTAAGGATAGGAAGAAAATTATAGAACACTGAATATCTGAGTGAACTAATATGTAATGCCTGATTAGTATAGTTGGTTACTGTTAATGCCCGGTAACAGGTGCCTGACGGATGAAATCCTTTAACATTGAGGCGTTTTAATTTATATTAGTCCCTTCTAAATTTGAGCTGTTATCTTTATAAGAAAACCTCAAGGCCAACGTTATAGTTTTAGGCTAAAAACTTGGTTTCGCTTATTTTTTAGCCGGCTAAAAATTGGCATAAATTGCTAAAAATATAATAATTACCCAACCATACTGAGTAGTACTTACACCAATCATTTCTAGTAAATAAATAAAAACAAGTTATAAGGGATATAAAAAATACCGGTATCCGATTTTAAATTACGATTCAAAAATTATGCCTTAATATATTAAGTTTTCCTTTTCCACAATTCAAATTATTTTTGAATTTTATAATTCTATGATCTTAATACATTTAATGTAAATTAATGTGTTAGTAGAAATGTTCATAAGTAGGGAATCCATATTTTTTTATAAGAGAGGGAATGAAGATATGATTTAAGATTAGTGAGTAAAATTTCTGTATATCTTTTTTTAAAGAAAAAAGGCTTTGATTTAAAATCATATTTTTTAGAAAAAGTAACATTGAGCTCAGGGTTGTGTATTTGACCGGTCAAATAAGATTCGGTCAATAAATGTTGTTTAGGATAAAAAATGTATGTATATTAAATTATTTTTTAAATTCTATAAATTAATGTTTCGCTCTCCATGGCAGAACCTTGTTCTAATTTATATTCAATCTTATTTTCTTTAACATTTTTTAATCAATCTTAGGTTATGATATACTCTTACCAATTTTCTGGTTGTCGAGATCTTCAATCTGATTTCTTAGACATTTCTCTTAATATTAAAAGTGAACAAAGCCCATTACAACAATTTGAGCCCGAAATCTGATTGTTTTTTATGAAAGTTACTGGTTTCTACATATTTTGGCTATACACCGCTTTTACTTCTGAAATTTATAAAATCACTTAAAATATTTTAATGATCATCTCTTTATGAAACGACTAATTTTTGTATTATGTCATATGCTTCATCAAACTCAAGTAAGATGCCTCTTATATTGGGGATCAATAATCAGCAGTGCAGTGTGAGCACATGTATTTGATGTTTTCTTTTTCAAACTAATCTTTAATATTTTTTCTTTAGGTTGGAAAATTATAAAATCATGGACATGAGTGTATTATGTGTTTTCTAAATTAAATCTCATTTTTTACGTGAGAAGGTCAAGATAGTTGAATGTTTTTATGAACAGTTTAAAATTTTAAATTTTTTGTCCAAAATATATAATCTAATATATTATATATTATTGGTAATTTCTCTCGGACAAATATCCAACTTCTTCAACAGCTGCTTTCAGAGCTTTGTTGCATGGATTAATATACCTTAAATACATGTTAGTTCATTATATAAATACAGTTATTCACCAATAACATTTTAGAGTATTTGACCGTATTTGACCAGGTCAATAACTCCTTCTGTCAATTGACCGACTTGCCAACCCTGGAAATAATAATTAAATTTTTTTCTTAAGATTTAAATAAAAGGTATATTTATTATAAATCGAATATGTTGTTTAAATATATCATATTTAGCACCAAACCTACCATTGACTCCTAATCCAAGAATTGTCACCTGAGTTACATTAATATTTTTTTATATATTAATTCAAATATACTAAAATACTATAATTGCTAAAGTCCAACCTACATCCAACAAGTTATCTATTATTTCAAGTTTTTAAAAAATAAAGGGCTTTTTAAAAGCTGTGACTGAGCATTTTTAAGTATTACATTACAGATTTAAACAATATAAAGTTTATTATATTATTTATTTTTTCTATATGGTTAATGTGAGTTTGTTAAAACTGTATAAGTATAAATAACCATCTCTTATAGTATAAATGCTTATTATATTTTTTTAGAATTTTTTTTTTACTTTTTCCTTTTTGATTTCGGTCAAAAATCGAAATTATCGGATTTTTTTAAAAATTTTTTGTTAACTCAAAAATCGGATTGAAGTATAATTATGCTGTCCAAGATTGGCAATAGAAAAAATGTTTCAAAAAGCTATATACCGTGACTAAACTGAAGCTGGTAACCCCAATATCTATAGTCTTTTCAAAGAGGGGTCTTATTATTGTAATTTTTTTAGATATAAAAAGAGTTTTATTTAAACGAGCAAATTACGTGTAAAGAATGACCGGAAATAATAAATTTATGCTTTATTTAATAACTGTAAAATCAGATTTTCTACCTTATTTGATAGTGGATGAATTAGAAGTTAGCCTATCTTATGAGGTGTGAATCAATTTACCTTTATTTTGATGAGAAGTGATTCCAATATTTTCTATTTTTATAAAATATATTAAAATGAATAAATATATGATATTTGTTATAATACTAATTTTATTTTATCTATATTATACATAGGTCAGGGCGCCCCACTGTTGACCATGCAGACGCCACCGCCAAAAAGTGTAGGCGGTCAACACGCCGCCGCCGAATTACATATTTTTTATTATTAAAATAATATTTATATATTATATATGAATTATAATTAGATGAAAAATAATATTAAATATATTTTAAATTATTAAAAAAATGCGATTTTTTTTTAAAATTAATAAATATTATTTGCTAGAAAAACATTATTTGTAACAAGAACAAGATGATCTGTTATTAGATTAATAGTACATAAAAGGCATTGAATTATTATTATATATTTTATTATTTTAATTAATCCTATTCCTTCGTTATTCTTAAAAAGATTTATTTTAGATAAGTTTTAAAGAGGACAGATTTTATCATCTATATTTTGTATATAGTTATAAATTAATATTTGGAGTTTTAATGATTTGATCTTTCAAAACTTTTGTCTAAGACCATCAATTATATAAGTAATACAATATTTTCTTAATGTAATTCAAAACTCCTCATCATATAAATATATAATTTATTTTTATTTTTTATTATAAAAGGATATTTAATTATTGATTTTTATTTTATTGCCAATATAACATAAATAAACATAGAAGGACTAAAACATTTATAATTAATGCAGCATTACAAAATCCTAACCTTGCAAGCAACGCCTTTTTTTGCATGGAAACATTTTGGATTATTAATGTTAAAAACTAACACAAATAATAAGAGACCAATGTTGCGGTAGATAAAGTATTTTGTAACATATGCTTGCAAGTAAAACTTGATAAAGATGATAGCTACCTCTCTGTTGCCTATGGACGAATTAACCGAATGTGAAACAGCAGAAGTGGATTCGATTATCTTAAGATATTAGCTATCAAACATTCATCAATTCATCATAAGAATCTGTAACAACTAAACTATATAACCAGTCCAAAAAAGATGTTATTCATTATATTCGCCTTATAATTTAGAGATAAAAAATTTCGATTTTTGGAAGATAAGAGCATTGGATCTTCCTAAACTTTTAATATTCAGCCAAAAATGTCCTGTGTGTTCCTCGAGCGTGTATTTTCTATAGCTGGGCTCTCTGAACTCTAGAAGATTATCATTATGTCTAAATCTAAATAAAATAATATTTATACCAGAGGCATCACTAACCTTACAATCTCAAGGGTAAAAATTATTTTCAAAATTACTTGTTTTTAAGCTAACATTATCCAAAATTACTTTATTTTTTTAGCATTATGCTAAATTACATTTTTTTTAGTTTTATAAAAAAAATTATAATTTTGGGAAGACTCTTCAAATTTTTCAGGGGGCTCGAGTCCCTTTTCCTTTCCTACTGACGCTACTGATTTATACATGATAATTAAAACTAATCAAAATCATTAAATTATAGTTTTAATTTAATTCGAAATTTCCATAATAAGGCTAAAATTTTATTTTTAAAGTTTTTCCAATAAATTAAAATTTTAATTAAGAAATTTAAGTTATATGTCAAGAAATTACCGTATACAAGGACTGAAATTCAGATGCATACAAAAAAGGATGTGGAACTAAAAGGATATATGCACCAACGATGACTTAATATAATTATTACCCAAAAAACATTCATACATTTCTCCATACTCAACGAATTTCAGTCACAGACGATATACCTCTGCGGGATAATCGATTAATAATACCTAAAACATTAAAAAATAAAACATTAAAAAAGGCCAATATTAAAGGAGATCCATAGAGCTAGGAATGGTACGTATGAAGGAAACCAAAATATATGGTAGCCAGATGTAAACAAAACAAAGTAACCATAATCAGCACAAATTAGCAAAACTTTATTAGATTTTGAATTAATATGACTAATATTATCAACAACAAATTCGATATTTTGAAAGATTTTACTACTCTCATTAGGGATGTCTTGATAAACATTTGTGATAAACCCATTGACACATGATCTAGTGCTCACACTGATTATTATATCGCATCTGAGCTGATGATGTTAATTGAAGAAAATGGTAGCAAAAAATCTATCTCACTAGTAATCGATAAAGCAAAGAATACGAAAAATACCTGGAGTCTGGTTAAGTCATAATTATATTGAATACATTGGATGTGCCGCACATGGCTTGAAGCTGCTTATTAATGATTTATGCCAAATACGTTTTATAGAAAAGATTATCTTAAAAATCTAACAAATAATTAAATATATAAAATTTAATGATATTTTATTAGCAACTTTTAAGGAAAAGCAAATATTGAAAGGATACTTCCTTAAAAATTCCAAGTCCGAAAGATGGAGATGTTTTGTTATAATTGTTATGTTTGACAAAATTTTCTTTAGATATCCCCCTTTTTTTTATTAGTTATCCCCATTTATATCATTTGTTTGAGAAAACAAATTGTTTACTAGTTTCTTTTACATTTTTTTCCCCACGACCATTAATTCATATAAAATATTGTTTATTATTTTTCTCACGACCAAAAGCCATTTGAAACTGGTCCAAGTCAAATTAATTATTGCTAGAACAAAAGGTGTTTTCGAACAATTCTTTATATATATATATAAGTGATCATATGTAATTTGTTTTATATCTTATTTTTATTTTACGTCGAATTTTGTCTAGAAAAATAATTACTTCTGAAAATTGTAATGTTTGATTCGAAATAAAGATATCATGAATTCCGATAAAAAAAATAATAAAAAAATATTGTTTGCTTGATTTTTACTTTAACCCAAAAAAAACTCCGAATACCGTTGATCGGCCCCATGCGGTTCCCCAAAATAGGTAAATTAAAATCCGCACTAGTCCTGTGGTGCGGAGCAATCCATTCCTTTATTATATTCTAAATTAGGTTGAAGGGTAGAGGATGCCGTCACGGTTATAAAAACAAATGGGACTTTGGTTGCCAATTACCGGTCAATTGTTGTTCTTTACTTTTGTTTTGTAGATTTTAGTACGATGAGCGAAATCCCCGCAAAATGGGATCCCCCAGCTCCCTTCCCCAAAATTTCCGGACCTTCGAAATCAGTCGACCCCCCTCCCCCACCACTCCAATGGTCGCTTTGATTATGGTTGCGGCTCTGTATATTTCAATAATTTTGTAAAGTATTGTGTAAAATGAGGTTTTTCCATTTGCTATTTTATTAATTTAGAAAAATTTATATTTTGAGTTATATAGTAAAACAACTAATTTTAAAATATAATTGATTGACTACAGTGAAACGAGTATCATTACTAAATATACAATAAAAGTGGGTAAACAAAGTAAGATTTTGTTTTAATTTAATACATTTTGAAATTAAATTATGGGCAAGCAATTAATTACGATTAAACGTCATGTTTAAATAATAAAGTAAAAAGAAATTATGTTGTAAATATATTAATTGTGATGAAAAATGAAAATTTTTTTTTGATATTCTTTGAAAATGTTCTAGTAAGGTAAAAAGTATTTTTTATATTTGAAAAATTTTTAGAATTTCTTAAATGTAATTTATTTTGCAATTTTGTATATAATTATTTCGATAAATGATACTATAAACTTTTCTAATATATTCGATAAAATAATAAATACATAAAAAAAAATATATTTAACATTTATCAAATCATACCATTTGTTCCTTTCTATAATAGTACCTTTTTAGAGCATAAAAGAGTTAACATTAAAATTATTAATACAAATCAATTATCAGTATTACCTAATTAAATAGTCAAATAATTTTGCATGTGATTGTAAAAGTGTTAGTAAAATCATAAGGAATAATAAATACATGTAAGAGCTGAATAATATTCCCAACAATTTTATCTCTTGAATTAGGACGGTGATTGATGGATATTCATTTTCAAGACTCAAAAAAAAATTTGGTGGGATTTAGCTGAGGTGAATATGGTAGATCAATTCTTCCTTTATAAGCATCGATAAGATGAATTATATGGATATAAGCATTATCCATTATAATGATTGCATCCGGTAGTAATCTAATAATAAACTATATCATAGAATCACGGAATAATGCCCCATTAAAAGCTCCTTCGATTATTGTATAAGGGATTACCCCTCCAATTCTAATTGTACAAAGTATGCTTACATTTTTACCCTTGGATTATTGGGGGGACATTGTATGGCCCTCGGGATATGATGAATATACCATGCAGCGTCTACATGGCAGAAAATTTGATAGAGGCAAACCCGCCTACAAATTTATCCCTACCCCCTAAAAGATTCCACGACCTTTGGCCGCGTTATTCGCCAAATCACCATAATAGTAATATTAATAAATAGAATCTTATAATAGGCTACCATTTATAATCTCACAACAAAAATTTATTTACATCCTTTCATGCCTATTTAGGCTAGAAAAAACAATTAAATCTCTCATTCTTGCTAATAATCAATCGACGATTGAAGATCTGTTTGGACCACTCCATGATCATTAAATGAGAAGAAAATATAATCTGAACTTTGGATTTTAGTTAATTATTTTATTAAATAAAGAATATAGTTAAAGTTTGTTTACCTATCGAAAATCTATTTTCAATAATAATATTTAAAGTTCTTTCTAAAATTTTAAATGATTTATTATATTCTTACTGAAATTTTTTATTAAAATTAATCATATATGTTAACCTCTTTACTTTTAGAAAATTAACAATTAAGAATAATATTAATATTTTACGTGTGAAATTGTAAAATATTATGGTAAAAAATTAATAAGAAGGCTAAAAATTCAAAAAAAAGAAATTTTTTTTTTTAAAATTTTATTAAATGAATTTTATAAAAAAAATAATTTAAATCAAAAACTATCCCCCCGAAAATCAATACCTACCCCAAAAAAATAATGCCTACTATATCAAAAAAATATCTACCCAAAAAATCTATGCCTACCCCTCAAAAAGCCAATATATCTTTGATACATTTGTCTCCTACCCACTCCGGCCATGTAGACACTAACACCATGCAAGTTTATTACAGTTTCATCTAAGAAATATAAGTTTTCTCTTGGGATATTAAAGATCTTTACACTAGATTAATATTAATAGTCCCAGGAGTATTTCTTCTACCAGGCTCCTTGCTAGCTCTTTTTTACACCAACCTATATTTTTGATATATTTACTAATTGTGTTGTTTTCGTTTTTGGACTCCAAATAGCAAATTTTCCATAATCTCGGATAATAAGAATGTTATTTTCCATTAATAAGCTGATGTATCGTTCAATTATGGAAGAACTAATTTTCTTAATTTTTCTTTTTTGAATTATTTCTGAGAATGTGTCGCGTCTGTCGCGTCTAAATTTTTGAACAGCTGCCGTAGACATTTTAACGTATTTCGCGATATCTTTGATTTTCATTAGTTGTTTTTAAGGCATTGATAACATTTTATTAACTGCATCCATTTTTTCTTTTTTGAATATTGTATTCTTTTAAAGTAACTTCATTTATTTCTGTGAATGTGTCGCTTCTAAATTTATAAACCGTTGCCATATACATTTTAACGTATTTCACGATATTTTAGATTTTCATTAGTTGTTTTTAAGGCATTGATAACATTTTAGTAACTACATCCATTTTTTCTTTGTTCCAATTAGCGTCTACATGACAGGATTTTCACTGGATGCAACCCCCCTCTAAAAACCTTTGCCTACCCCCTAAAAAATTCCCCCGCGCCTTTGGCGGCGGTGCCTTATTATCATTATTTTCACCTATTTATTTATTGATACTCTTTTCAAAGAATTTATAAAGGATAACTTAAATTAATCTATCTCTACTACCAACTATCGATATTTTGTGAATATAAAGAATTTATTTTTTAGATAATAAATTCAATTAAAACCTCCATTATTTACAATGAATTAATTATTATGGCATTATGAGCTTGCTGAAATATCTAAACCTTTTAAATTATATTTAAAAGGATAGTTTATTTGGAAAACAATGTGTATGATTGTTTGCAATATATTGATTTGGTCGATGAATTGTATTATAATAATATTATAATAAAAGTATTAATTTTTACAGCAATAAATTTTGTCCTATTTCATCTCAAAATTTAATAGATAACCCCCCAAAAAATTTATCCTACCCCCATTAAAGCAGATTACCCCCTACCTCCTCAAAAAAATAGGATGCAAACTGTTCCTACCCCCCCCCTACGCTCATGTAGACGCTGGTTCCAATATTTGTGTATTCTTTTTGGTCTTTTAATTCTCGACGAAGATTAGGAGTTTTCATTTAAATTGGAAAAATTTATATTACTA
Source organism: Gordionus sp. m RMFG-2023 (assembly GCF_954871325.1). Taxonomy (NCBI): domain Eukaryota; kingdom Metazoa; phylum Nematomorpha; class Gordioida; order Chordodea; family Parachordodidae; genus Gordionus; species Gordionus sp. m RMFG-2023. Next base: position 21,743,579 of record NC_088776.1, read on the forward strand.
TTGTATAATAAAAATTCTATATTAAACATTTTTTTTATTACTTTAGAAAAATTTAAAAAAACTTTATAAATATTTAACATTTTATTTTAAATTAAATTTCCAACATAATTTCTTTTTATATTTAGAGATGACGTTTAATCTTAATTAATTGCCTGTCTATTAATTTCAATATGTATTAAATTAAAATAAAATCTTGCTTTGTTTACCACATATTTAATAATGGCACTCGTTTCACTGTATCAATTAAAATAATTTTTACCTGTCAATTTTCAGTTTACCTGTCCATTCTCAGTTTAGTTACAACGGTAACTTTAGTTGTCAAGCTGTTTCTTAAAATTTATGAGTGGTTTATCTAATAAATTATATTATTTTGCTTATGGAAGTAACATCAATTCTGAACGTTTAAAGTTATCAATCACAACGGCTAATTTTGTTGATATCGGATATGTTAAAGTTATCTTAATTTTATTAAAATAAATATTATATTCATTCTATAGAATTATAAACTAGACTTTGCTCTTCACTCAAAGAGATGGAAAGGAGCATGTGCTACAATTGTTCCATCTCCAAATGATATTGTATGGGGTGTTATATGGTTAATTGAAAATGAAGATAAATCTAAACTGGACATGTATTTATTTATTATCTTTATTTAATAGAAAAATTTTCAGTCAAGAAAATATCAATGAAGGCGTTTATGATATCCTAGATATAGAATGTGATTCTAAGAGTGGGGATAAAAAATATTGCTGTTTTGCTTATGTGCTTAAATTAAAAGATGAATGTAAAACTCCCTCAAAATTATATAAAAATGTAATTATAAATGGAGCTAAGGAACATAAATTTCCTGAATATTATATTGCATTTTTGAATGATCTGGAAGATAATGGGTATGAAGAAAATTTTGAGTATTTTAAAGAAAAAATATGCTTATTTAAAATATAATAGATTATAAGCACCAAACTTTAACTAGTCATAATATCTAAAAAATTAAATAATATATTATTAAATTTATTCCACTAATTATAGATAATTGTTTAATTATTTTATAAATAATAAATATTATTAACTTATTTTATAAATAATAAAATATTAACTTATTTCAATATATTATTAAATTTATTCCACCAATTATAGATAATTGTTTTATTATTTTATAAATAATAAATATTATTAACTTATTTTATAAATAATAAAGTATTAACTTATTTCAATATAGTATTTATTATTATGTATAAATTATATTGGATATAGTGTTTTCTCTTAATAACAAATAAAAATAAACTTCCTTTTTAATTAACTAGTGTGGCTAACAGTTTGTTTGCCAATCTAAAAACGGCTAAACTAAGATTTTATAAAAATAAATTCCACAATTAGATATTTTTTCCACAGATAATAGAAAGGTTTGAGCTATTAAGCTAAATTTCGAGGCTTAAATAATAGTATTTCATATCAGGTCAATTCAGCGAAACTTTAATCGCTAAGATAATATCACTAAACCAATTCCACACAGCAAAGACGATATTACTAATTTATTTATGATAACACTTTCGAGCGAATTCATTTTAGCAAAACTTTTATCGCAAAACTTATGGCGTCATCTTTTATAGCGAGCTTTTTATTGCGAATGTGCGCATATTCATTATCGCTAAACTATAAATATAGTGCAAATGCATTTATTAAAAGCAAACATATGCAATAATCATTTACTCACAATCTTAAATCTTAAACAGAAAATATTTTAAGGATATTTCTTTACTTATTGTCTATTAAAATAAGCAAGAGTTGGCTTAAATACGACTTGTATATGACGTGAAGAAAAATTAACTTATTCCTGGTCTCCCTCGTCCATAGTTGTAAGTATAGCACTTTGGGTTCAGTTTTTTTACCCCAATAAATTAATCCCCCACCCTCTTCCAGCATAAATTTTGAAAATTCAAAAAATGCGTTTATACCATTAAAATTTTATCAAATATTTTGAAATGCTTCGAATTTTTGCCTTACTCGGCATTAAAAATACTGATATAACGTCCAATATGTTATATTTTGAAAAAAGGTTTTGAAATCTCAAAATATTCTATTTGATTAGATAAATTTGTAATGATTTTAAAGAAAGAGTAGGGATATTATCGAATAAAATTACTTGCATTCTAGTTTATAATTTTAGTTTTTTGATTTGGATGATTTTATCTATTTCATCAATATAAACTTTCCCTGAGATTATAATTGCCTATATCACTAAGATTATCTATTATAAAACCTTCATCTCTCTCCTTATTTTGAATTTCATCGCTAGTTGATTCAAAGTAAGTTAATATTGCTTGATAATCTTTATTCTCCAATAGTGGCAAAATAAATGTATTATAGTAATTATTATAAGAATTTTTTTTTCTCTTTAGCTTTCACCTTTTCTGGTGGTAAGCTCCTTCAACATCTTTCTCCACTTTATGTTATTCATACAATCTCTTTTATCTAATTTATACTTCTTTATATTGGCTCTAACTTTATGGTCCCATTGAAGTTATGGCCTTCCTCTTTTACGTTTGCCCATCACTTCCAAACTCTCAACTTTATTTCCTATGTAGTTCATAGGCCTTCTCATTGTGTACCCATACCACCTAATTCTGTTTACCATTAACTTAGTCTTAATGGGCACTACCTTTAAACTACTTAGTATTCTTGTACTGCACACTTTATCCTTTCTTGTTACCCCAGCAATCATCCTCAACATTCTCATCTTCATAGTTTGTAGACTTCTCTCGTCTGATTCTTTGATTGGCCATGTTTCCGAACTATATAGAATAGTTAGTTGTACTATGGAACTGTAAATTTTTCCCTTTAATTTGTGTGGGATTCTTTTGTCAAATAGAACTCCAGATTAAGATCTCCACTTTAACCACCCCTTGATTAATCTTACTCTTTATCTCTTTTTCTATTGTGCCGTTTGTTTGTATAGTGGAGCCCAATTATTTGCAGCTTTCAATTGCCGATATCTGCCATTCATTTATATCAATACTCTCTGTTTCATCTCCTCCTATCACCATATACTCCGTCTTTTCTCTATTTACTTTTAATCCGTGCGTTTCTAGGATATTTGTCCAACTCACTAATCTTTCTTTCATTTCATCTTTAGATTCGGCAAGTATCACAATATCATCTGCAAATATCCACGGGCTAATACATCTATTACTGTAATGAAGAAAAGTGGGCTGAGAGCCGACCCTTGATGAACTCCTTCGGCTATTGTGAAGCCTGCTGAAGTACCTGTTGTGCTACGGACCATTGTTGTATGGCCCATATACATATCCTGTATTATTCTTATATATTTTTCGGGAACCTTTTTGTGTCGTAGCGCCCACCAGATAAGTTTTCTTGGGATTCTATCGAAGGCCTTTTCTAGATCGAGAAAGACCATGTGTAGCTTTTTGTTCTTTTCCCTGTATTTTTCACTCATTTGCCTAATTGCGTGGATTGCATCGGTTTTAGGACAATATTGAAAAAATAGTTTCGGGGTTCCAATATCAGAACATGACTAATTAAGTTATTTAACACAAATGAATATGAAAAAAAAATTTTTATGGATGTAATTGATTTAAAAACGCGATTCAAAATTCTATAAAGAAGCAATCTAAGGTACAATGTATTATTTATGTTAGCAACGCAAAACTGATTGATAGTTTAATATAGTATTAAAAAGGCTTAAATATTGGCGCCACCAGATATCTCTTTCACTAGTAGGGATTAACTAATGAATCCATTGCTTAATATATTCTTAAAACTTGGGCGCAATTCTTAAACTACGAGTAAATGGGATAGCATAGCACAAAAAATTATATTTATATGATTAATTTCTTAAGCCAATTCTAGGCTCGAGAATCATATAAATTTATTAAGGTCAAAAAAAAATAAATATTTTAAAATAAAATAAACACTATTAGCATTTATAGCAGTATTGCTTTGACGCTAATGTTTTCACGGTAATGAATTCGCAAAATAGTTTTCAATATACTGTCTTCGCTATAAAATGTGTCGCTATTATGTATTAGCTCAAAAGAGTTCGCTATAATAAATTTGCGATATAGTATTTACGAATGTGAATTCGAAAAGTTTCACTATAAAATTCTTTCGATGTAATAAACATTTTTGATAAATGTTTCGCTGAATTGACATAGTTTGCTTAAACTTGATTTAGCTGTTTCAAAAATCGAGTCCTTTGATAAACATTCAGCCATAAACATGGCCATATTAAATAAGATGATTATCTTTTGGAGAATAAAAAAAATACACTTAATCATTTGTTATAGTTAGTTTTTTTAATAAAAAAATATTTATTTTATTCTTTTTATGACAATTGCTTCAAAGATATTAAATAAATCAATCTAAATTGGATCGGTTTTGTGGTTATTTTTGGAATATCGGATCGGATAGATGAAAAATTTATGGCTAGATCCATCTCATAAAGTCGATATTCTATGTAAGTATCCTTCAATTAAGAGCACCTCTAAAAGATTGTCCTCTTTTTCCGGTTTATTAACAAACCAAATAGATGATGTTTGCATAAAATGCTTATTGAAAAATTAGTAGTCTTTGAAGGGACTAATTTATCATTTGATTTTATTTACAATTTTACATTATATATACATTTTATTTGACTTATAAATTCGTTTCACTTATATGTTTATATATTTAACTTTTATTATAATTATATATAAAGATCCGTTCCGTTGTTTATATATAATATGTATATTGCCAACTAATTTTTTTTTACGTTAAAAATATATAAATATCCGTTTAAACTATAACTTCCCTTTAATTAATTCAATTAGTAAAATATCCAAAAACTTTTTTTTAAAAAACAGCTTCCAATTAGCAATTTTTAATACATGGATTTTAAAATTTACATAATTTAACGCATGTATCTTGAATGAAATATAATATATGTAATTTAACAACGATAACTTTTTCCACTTTTGAAAGTATTTTAGCCGTGTAACGAAATACTTTGTTTGAGTATTTGCCCATGTCTGTTCATTATTATTAGCCTCCCCCTTTCCTCTCTAATTGAATTAATACATATATTTATTTTTTTAGATTCTTCTTTTTTTCCTTAAATTTTTTTATTTAAATTATACTTAAAAACAAGGTTGGAAACAATTTTTTTTTTAAATTTATCAATAAAATTATTTAAAATTTTTATTTAACTATAATTACTTTTTGTATATTAATAATAGAATACCGACTACAAGTAATTACTTATACCCAATTACAATTACCTTTTAAAATGTTGAATTTTATATAATATAAAGGCTAAAATAATGTTGGTAAATATGGTTCTCGTTTTACACAATTTTAGTAAAATATATATCACAAAATGTAAATAATTATAATTAAAAGGTTGAATACTTATAGAATTAAAAAAATGGAATGAATTAATATAGTATTAATAAAATAATATTTTATTTTTAATTTACTCACAATTTTTTATAAATAATAGTAATTTTTCAATAACTTCCTGTTTAACATACATCGGTTGTATATATTTGAAATGATGGTAAAACTAAAATCTCTTTAACAGTGCTGATAAAGTTCGATGACTTCAAAAATATCTTTTTAATGGTAGGAAAACTTTCATACCCGACCATCTATCCCTTAAAATGAAGGAATGAACGATCAAAAAAATATGCAATTTACATATTTATAATTTAATTAATATCAATAAAAATTTATTTATAATCATAAAATCAATTTTTTTTCGAGTCAGCTAATTACCGTAAACCGTACTGCTAAATTTGCCTATTTTTAAAATGATTAACTCAAAATTTTAACCAAAAAAATATAACCCTAGCAGTGAGGTTTTGTTCATAGATGGCAAAATAGTTTGGATATCTGTAGGCGAAATTTTGAGGCGTAAATAATATTATTTTGGCTAAAACCTGATTTCTCCATTTTAATAATCAGCTAAATCGAGCCGTTTAACAACACTATCTTATAAATATACACGAGGAGTCTGTAATGGGCGGGTTAAAAAAACTTAAAACAATGGGCATTTGAAATAATATTCGGGTAAAATGTGCAGAACAAATTTATACTTATTAAAAATTATTTTCTTAATATTGAAACAAATTTTTTAAATAAATATGCGGGCGGATAAATTTAAAAAATAAAAGATGAATGAGCTAGTTAAAAAAATTTTATAACAATACGCGGGCAGACGATCGGGTTAAAAACAAAATTGATTTATTTGCTTTTGAATTTAGTGAATACCTATCTATTGAGTACATTCACTATTTATTTTTTAATTTCATTCTAGTAAAATTAAATTTTAAACAATTAATATTTTGTAATTGAAATGATATCTTTCTTTTTGTTGTAATAATAATCTAGATAACGTTTTTATTTTGTATAAGATTGACCAATTATCTCAATTTAATATCTGATATTCTGATAATGGCAATAGTATATAACTATTATTTTAGAAAAAGCACATTTATATAATCACTTCTTTTGTCACAATAATAACCTAGAATCTAATAATAAATTAACATTTTATTTTAGATAAGATTGACCAATTATTTCATTTTCATATCTGTCATTGTAATATTGATAATAGTATATTAAACTATTATTTTAGTTTTAAAAAAGCATATTTAAAAATAAGACATGAATATTTTGATATGGGGAGATAGAACTTAAATATTTTCTTATGTAATCGATCAAAAAAAGGTCATTTTCATGGACCTCTTTCAAATCGAATGAAACTTTGCAAGACAGGCGCATAACCAATGGGGGGGAAGGGGGAAATTCCCCCCTATCGCATGACTGTTTTCATAAATATCATTTTAAGCTAATAAAAATCCCCCCCCCCCCATAAGAAAATCCTGGATATGCCACTGTTGCAAGATGATTATATATATTGTGAGAATCTATGCAATTTAATTTTTTAAGTTCCAACTCAATTACTTCAGGAGATATGGCAAGTTAAAGCCAAAAATGGCCTTAATTCGGATAACAGATAAAAGTATAGATTACTCAAAAATATAAATGACACTATCTTTGGTATCATTTGATCTCCCTTGAATCCCTTTCTTAATTCTTTTTAAAAATCTCAGTTGGTCTTCATGGTTAATTTTAATTTTGAGCTTTAAATTTTCTACAAATTGGTATGTTTATAAAATCATTATAAATTTTTATCGTAAAAATAAGGTTAGATTTTTTTTAGTTTAATTTTTTTGATAAGAAAAATCATTATAGATGGCGATGTGTTAATTTGGGTCTATAAAGTTTATGCTGTGATTGACCGAATAATGATCATATCCATTTTCATTAAGATTGTTATAACTTGAAAAAGTATTAAATTTTAAGATTTGTGCAATCGCATATTTATTATTTTTTAATAAAAATAATACTAAAAATTTCCCCGAGATGAGGAATGTAATATTATTTTTTTTCGCAAGGTCTATAAATCGAGGTATCCCGTTTTTACAGAGAATCTTTTATAGAGAAACTTTTTAAGAGAAAACACTTATATAGAATGTCGTTTATAGAGAATGATTTTATAGAGAATATTTTACAGAGAATTGTTTTACAGAGAATTATTTTATAGAGAATATTTTACAGAGAATTGTTTTAGAGAGAATTATTTTATAGAGAAGGATTTTATAGAGAATAATTTTATAGAGAATGATTTTATAGAAAATGAATTAAGTATTATTTTAGAAATAAATTTTCTCAAAAAAACAAGCCAGATGCCATATAAATTCTCGGAACCCTTGAATAAAAAAAGGGAAAAAATAATCTTACACGTTCTTGATTTGTATTGCTTATGAATAATTATGATAATATTTTTAAGTTTCCTGTTGTTATTTTTTTTAAAATACGCTGAACAATTAGAAGTAGTAATGCTAAAATTATGAAAATGTTTCCTTCTTTATCAGTTTCTATTAGTGCTTTGCTTTAACTAGTAGAGTAGCCATTTAAAAAAAACTATTAGCAACAAAGCCAGCCTTACGCCAATTGTTTTAGAAAATTGTGTCAATATTTAGTTGCTTTGTGCATTATTTTAATCTGCTTGGCCCGGCCCCGATTTTTTAAAAATATATTATATATTTTTAATTTGCCTAGATAATAATGGTGATTTAAAAATATTTGGTTTTAAAATATATGGCCCGGCCCGAGTTTTAAAAAAAAAAGCTTTTTTTGACCCGGCCCGTGTATTTAAAAAAATAAAAGGCTCGGCCCGGGTATATTTAAAAAATTAAAATACGGCCCGGGTTTAAGGTCGGGCCTGTAGGTCTCTGATTTATAGTGCGCTTTTATAATATCCCTAATAAATCTGATTTTACCAATTCTGAAAAGTACGATTGCGCCAAAAATTTTTTGTATTTAATAATTTTATTTTGTTCTATTTTTTCATTTTAAATCATAAATTGAGCGCGTTTTATTAAATTTTAAATCTGATTTTGCCGAAAATGCATTATAATATGTGTAGAATACCTATCCTATAAATTTCAGAAGATCTTATATTGAACCTCTGAAGAAATTTTAATTAGCATTAATCTGAAATTTATAAGTAGTGTTAGTAGCCTAAAAATCAGCTAAACATAATTTGGCTTAACCGAAAAATCGCTTAAAACTAATTAGACAAAATGTAGGGACTGGGAGCTAGACTAATCGCCTGTCAGCGTTACGCAACACTAAGCCTAGCCTTTATTAAAATTATTTTATATATTTATGTCTTTAAAAAATAATATAGTTTTATTTTGATAATATAATTATAAATACAATAATAATAGAGCGAATAAAAATATATTTTTATTTATAAAAAATTTTCTTATTAATAAAAATTGTTTTTCAAAATTTTTATCCGATAGACAAGAACGCTTGGCAGTTAATACGGCATTAGCTATATTAAAAACAAGCTTTACAGGGGCAGATGGGGGCAAATGAGTGGATTGCGGTATAAATAACTCTTTTAACGTGGGGAATTTATTTAAAACATTAATTGTTTTGTCCTTTGCTTCAAAAAATTGAGATCAGTTATCCTCCTCCAATCCATCCTCTACTTCCTCATCAAAAAAAAGCATTTTCGAAATTAAGAGTTCTTGCATTATCATTAGGGTTTTCAATGCATTTTAAGTTTATTTTTCATAAATTCGTTCTGTGAAAGTTTTATTCATGACTATTGAAGCTTGAATACTGGATGTATAATTGCAGAAAGAACATATTGATCTTCATATATATGTTCAACTTAAAAAAACAAAATATATGTAATAAATTTGCCAGGTCGGGCCTATTTTTTTAAAAAGGAATCGGGTTAGAGCTGGGTAGGGTCTAATATTTTTTATAAAAATTTGGGCTAGGCGGGTCGGGCTTTGGAAATATTTTTTAATATATTTAAATATATCAATTTTATGTTGAATTTTTAATGTAAAATAAAAATTAATTTTATTTATAGAAACTTGACGCCATATAACATGCATATCTTTTATTTTGAGTAATTATAAAAATTAATTTCTGTATTTAAATAATGTGGGCGGGCAGGGCTGATAAATTTTTTTTAAAAAAATTTCCGGCCGGGCTATATGACGGGCGATTAACCGAGCTCCTTAGCCGATGCCTAATTTTTGAATAATTAGTTTTCGCCTATTTTTATGCTAAGCCTAATTATGCTTAGCCGATTTTTTAACCTAAAAACTTGGCTAACCGTTTTGGAATTGCCTAAAATTAACCGATTGCGCAACATTAGGGGTGGGTATTCTACACTTATTCAGGTGCATTTCTGGCAAAATCAGATTTTTAAATTTAATAAAACGCACTCAATTAATGATTTTAAATGCAAATAATAACAAAAAATAAAACAATACCCCCTTACCAAAATTAAGTTTAGTTAAAAGATCACTAGAGTACTGTCTAATATTCACAGGGTAGGCAGGGGAGACCAAGGGGTGGTTGGATCAATTTCTGTCAAAATCGTCATAGGTCCGAAAATAATTGTATCTGAATTTACAAGATACAAAATGATAGTTCAAACCCTTACCTAAAAATTATACATCGACAAAATTTAAAATAATACACTTTTTTCTCTAAATTGATTTTAGTAAAATGAAAATTTCTTATTACAAGCCTAAACTCCTTAGCAGTGTAGAGAAAGATGAATCAAAAAGTTTAAAATGTTTTTTATAGGTTTTTTGCACTTGTTAAACATTCCGAAGATCAAACTTTTAATATTTATAAGAAATTTTTTATTTACATATAGGGATCATATTTATTGATACCAATTCGTTTAAATATGGTTGGTTCACAGACAAACTTGTATTTCATAATATGATTATAAGAAGTTTTGTATCATGATATACACTGATTTCCATCGCATTGTAATATCTTTCTTTAGAAAATATCGAAGCTTGATATTTGCAGCAGATTGCACAATATTTTACTAACTCTTTTACACTTAGAAGATATTTCAAATACCTAATTATCAAAAGATTTTGCATCATATAATATAATACTACCCCCTTCTTCACCCACTCCCCTCATTTCCTATACCATATTAAAATTAGGACAACGGAATTCCAAATACAAACTACCCAATTTAATTTCAATGCCAATCTTGAGTTAACCCCTTACCCTGTGGTAAAAGGTCCTGTTTAACATTGTTTGAATGGTTAATCTTCTTATTATTGGTAGTCGGTCTATAGATCTGGTTATAAGCAAGTATAATTATCATTAATATTTAAATTTCTTCGTATCATTAGGGCTAATTATTTATTCAAGCTTTCTGTTGGGAGAGGGAGGGGGGGGGGGGGTGTTTCTTAATAAAAAAAAATTTCATGATTAAAGCAATATTTTTGTTTTCCAGCATAACATAAGGATTTTCATTATCTACGCTTCTTGAGACAGATATCTTACTTTTCTTATATATTTTTTATAGGGCCTTGCTTTCTACTGTAAAAAGTGGAATCATAAATGATAAGTTCGCTTCAGCTTGTTTAATTAATTTTAATAGTTCGTCAATGCTTGCTTTTAAAACTTTTATTTTAAATCTTTCTAAACCTCTTTTAGTCTTGAAGAATACACATTTCAAAAAAATATGAAGGCATAGAAAATCGTAAAAGAGAGATATTTTCCACCTTTCGATTTTTTAGGGTTGTATCTCCTTGAAGTACAACTCACAAAGTAAATATTTTATTCCATTAAATTTTCTCATTTCAGCGATGATAGTAACGTCCAATCATTATTATCGCCACTCTAATAAAATTTATGACATTCATCAGATTAATAAAATATAGCAGCTGAACTGAAATGGAAATATACTATAATTTGTGTTAAAAATAGCTAAGTTATTTTTAATAATATATGAGGCATGTTCAATTCATTCAATTTTAGCTCTACTTATATTTGTTATATTTCTATATCCATTTTTATACAATTTTGTCTTTGATCACATAATTAGAAAAAAGACTCGTCAGGAAGCAAGAACTTAGCAAGAATTAATTAAGGAAATCAATAATCTATTTTTTTCCCAATTTCTGAGTTAGTGTTGTTAAATTGCTGGGTCGGGTCGGCTTGGCCGAAAACCCAGCAAGGTTTGAGCCGAAAAAAACGACCTTAAACCCGAGCCAACCCATTTAGCCATAGATCAGACCCGACCCGACCCAATGGGCCTCATGAGCCGACCTATTGGGCCGACCCGATGAGTCGGCTTGATGGGTCGGCTTGTTATCGGCTTGCGTTAAAATTTGTCATAATAGTCATCTTTACGTTTTTTCGAATTTTTTTGAAGCAGTAAAAATATATATTGTAAACAATATGTACCTTAGAAAAGTGACAATTGTCATAATCGTCATCTTTAAGTTTTTTCGAATTTTTTTGAAGCATATAGTTAAAATATATATTGTGAACATGTTAAATTAAATTTGCAGTGAATATGTACCTTAGAAAAGTGGTTACAATTGTGGCAATTTCATAATCAGAGATTACACGAATTAAGTACTGAGATGGATAGTAATTCAATTCGACAATCTACCTATGATGCTGAATATTGTTTCATGTCTTGTTGTGATAAGCTTTGACTTTGTCTTTTTGAATAAACAATAAGAGAACTTTATACAAATTTATTATCAAAAAATGCTTATCAAGTCCATACTAAATCCCTCACTAATTAAAGCATGCTTTGTCAAAGAATAATATAAATCCGAGGTCTAATTATCTGTTTGGCTCAATGTTTTAAATAAAACTTTTTTCCTCAGTGCTTTGCAAATTTTATTTATTTCGGCCAAAGCTCCATCCAAAATCTTTATTTTTAGGAGCCTAGCCATAATTTTAAATTTTAGGCCTGAGCCTGTCCTGTCCCAAATTTAATTGAAAAATATAACTAAACGCATATTTAAACAATCAATTAATATAAAAATTTAATTCCTTTACCCTAATCTTTAGAGAAATCTATTTTATTGCTTAGAATCTTTTTTTATATTTATTGAGTCAAAAAAATCAAAAGCCTTAACCCTATTTTTAAAAAAAATATTTTTAGACCCAAGCCCGACTTTAACTTAATTTCCAGGTTCAACTAAGTCTGTCTAAAGGCCGATAAATATAAAATTGTAGTTTTCATCAAACTCCATTCCCGATATCGCAACTTATGTATATCATTTAAGATAATGCATTCGCGATAATACATTTGCGATAATGCATTCGCTATAATATTTTCGCTGTATTATACTCGCTATAATGCATTCGCGGTAATGAGTTCGCGATAATGCATTCGCTATAATATCTTATATAGAAACCTTCAATTGACGGTTTTGGTTTTTTAGGTAAGACAAAATTATGGTGCTTCTATTAAATCAAAAATATTGGTTTTTCTATAAATATGTGGAACCCCAAATAGAGATCGACACTTTTCGACACTCAATATATTAAAGCCATCGCATACATCTAAATGTGTATCATTAGAGATTAATGAATTCTTAGTTATCTATATTAAAAAGATTTATGAATAAAATTTGTATAATAAAATAGAAAGAAAATTATATTTAGAAACGTGTTCCGAAACGCAGAACGAACGGGAATGTGACATATTTTTTACCCAAACAACTGCTTAAAACCTTTTCTTAATTAAAATTAGAATCAAGATTCTCGTCCGTTATATTATATCCATACCCTTCTATAGGTAATTTAGGTAGCTGACATATAAATGCATTATATAAAAATTTTTAAAAATGGTTGGTTCAGTTTAGATTCTCTTTAATAACGGTTAATACATTTATCAAATCGTTTCAGGATTGGTTTAGCTGAGTTAATAATCAAGCTAAACCTTGATATGAACTAAAAAGATTTTACAAAAAAACCATTGTTGAAACAAATAAAGTCATCGAAAAAATACAACAAATAAACTGAATTGTATTATTAAAATGTTAATTTTGATAAATTTTTCAAATCCCGCATAAATATTTTGAACTCTATAATTGTCCCATATATAATATTTCTCTATAAAATCAAGATCTGGAAAATAATTCTCTACAATGTAATTCTCTAAAAAATAATTCTCTATAAAAGTAATTCTCTTTAAAATCATTCTCTATAAACAACATTCTCTATAAAATCATTCTCTTTGAAGTCATTCTCTATTAAGGACCTTCTCTATAAAATAATTCTCTTTAAAATCATTCTCTATAAACGGCATTCTCTATAAAATCATTCTCTATAAATTAATTCTCTATAAAAATTATTCTCTATATAAAACATTCTCTATAAAACATTCTCTATAAAACATTCTCTATAAAACATTCTCTATAAAACATTCTCTATAAAACATTCTCTATAAAACATTCTCTATAAAACATTCTCTATAAAACATTCTCTATAAAACATTCTCTATAAAACATTCTCTATAAAACATTCTCTATAAAACATTCTCTATAAAACATTCTCTATAAAACATTCTCTATAAAACATTCTCTATAAAACATTCTCTATAAAACATTCTCTATAAAACATTCTCTATAAAACATTCTCTATAAAACATTCTCTATAAAACATTCTCTATAAAACATTCTCTATAAAACATTCTCTATAAAACATTCTCTATAAAACATTCTCTATAAACTACTTTCTCTATAAAACAATTCTCTATAAATGCATTCTCTATGATTGTTTTCTCTATAAATGTTTCTCTATAAAATGGGTATGACTAAATACTGTCTTGCTAAACTGTCTTGCTAAACTGTCTTGCTAAAAAGCAATTAATCATAATTAATCATAATTTGATGATATAATATCTTTTAAAAAAAATTTTTCTAAAACATTTTATTTATTTTACATAAATCAATTTTTAATTAATTAAAAAATTGATAATAAATATCAAATAATTTAAAATTCTATTTTTAATTAATTTTATTGGAAAAAAAATATATTTACTAGCTTATTACAACTTATATTTTATTTTTCAATTACAAAATTTAACAAATTTATATCCATAAGAGGGCGTTAAATACATAAATATGAAAATATATTCTTAGGTAACCAGAATAAATATTGGATAGCGCTTTTTTTGTATTTGGGTGTAAATACATGTGAAAAACCTAAAAAAAATTTTAAAAATAGAGGTTTCTTTGAGAATTAATTAATGAGTAGGTTTAGAAGCGAAAAATAGTAGAAAGTTTGTAAGGAACATATTGCTGGCGTTATTGATCAAAATCTCTTCATTTTTGGTTTATACTTGTATATTTAGGTGTTAAACATTATCCTAAAAAATATTTTGAAAATATTATGATTTGACCGAATGCCGGGCTTAAAACCGACCAATTACTAATATTCGATCGACCAAATTTGGTGTTAATATTATTTGGAAAATGTTCATTTTTTGGTGTATTTATCTATAAATACGTGCAAATCATTATCCCCAAAAATATTTTAAAAATATCGTGATTTGACAGAAAACCGATTTGAAACCGGCCCAATGACTAAATACTGTCTTGCTGGCGTTATACATGGAAAATTCTTTATTTTTGGTTTATACGTGAACAATAACGTGTTAAGCATTATCCTAATTAATTTTTTGAAAATATTATAATTTGACCGAATGGCGAGCTCAAAACCGACCACTTACTAAATATTCGATCTACCAAATTTGCTAGTAATATTATTTGGAAAATGTTCATTTTTGGTTAATATATCTATAAATACGTGCAAATCATTATCCCAAAAAATATTTTAAAAATATCGTGATTTGACCGATAATCGATTTGAAACCGAAATACTGTCTTGCTGGCGTTATACATAGAAAATCTCTTCATTTTTGGTTTATAGGTGTATATTTAGGTGTTAAACATTATCCTAAAAAATATTTTGAAAATATTATGATTTGACCGAATGGCGAGCTCAAAACCGACCACTTACTAAATATTCGATCTACCAAATTTGGTAGTAATATTATTTGGAAAATGTTCATTTTTGGTTAATATATCTATAAATACGTGCAAATCATTATCCCAAAAAATATTTTAAAAATATCGTGATTTGACCGATAACCGATTTGAAACCGAAATACTGTCTTGCTGGCGTTATACATAGAAAATCTCTTCATTTTTGGTTTATAGGTGTATATTTAGGTGTTAAACATTATCCTAAAAAATATTTTGAAAATATTATGATTTGACCGAATGGCGAGCTCAAATCCGACCACTTACTAAATATTCGATCTACCAAATTTGGTAGTAATATTATTTGGAAAATAATCATTTTTGGTTTATTTATCTATAAATACGTGCAAATCATTATCCCAAAAAATATTTTAAAAATATCGTGATTTGACCGATAACCGATTTGAAACCGAAATACTGTCTTGCTGGCGTTATACATAGAAAATCTCTTCATTTTTGGTTTATAGGTGTATATTTAGGTGTTAAACATTATCCTAAAAAATATTTTGAAAATATTATGATTTGACCGAATGGCGAGCTCAAAACCGACCACTTACTAAATATTCGATCTACCAAATTTGGTAGTAATATTATTTGGAAAATGTTCATTTTTGGTTAATATATCTATAAATACGTGCAAATCATTATCCCAAAAAATATTTTAAAAATATCGTGATTTGACCGATAACCGATTTGAAACCGAAATACTGTCTTGCTGGCGTTATACATAGAAAATCTCTTCATTTTTGGTTTATAGGTGTATATTTAGGTGTTAAACATTATCCTAAAAAATATTTTGAAAATATTATGATTTGACCGAATGGCGAGCTCAAAACCGACCACTTACTAAATATTCGATCTACCAAATTTGGTAGTAATATTATTTGGAAAATGTTCATTTTTGGTTAATATATCTATAAATACGTGCAAATCATTATCCCAAAAAATATTTTAAAAATATCGTGATTTGACCGATAACCGATTTGAAACCGAAATACTGTCTTGCTGGCGTTATACATAGAAAATCTCTTCATTTTTGGTTTATAGGTGTATATTTAGGTGTTAAACATTATCCTAAAAAATATTTTGAAAATATTATGATTTGACCGAATGGCGAGCTCAAATCCGACCACTTACTAAATATTCGATCTACCAAATTTGGTAGTAATATTATTTGGAAAATAATCATTTTTGGTTTATTTATCTATAAATACGTGCAAATCATTATCCCAAAAAATATTTTAAAAATATCGTGATTTGACCGATAACCGATTTGAAACCGAAATACTGTCTTGCTGGCGTTATACATAGAAAATCTCTTCATTTTTGGTTTATAGGTGTATATTTAGGTGTTAAACATTATCCTAAAAAATATTTTGAAAATATTATGATTTGACCGAATGGCGAGCTCAAAACCGACCACTTACTAAATATTCGATCTACCAAATTTGGTAGTAATATTATTTGGAAAATGTTCATTTTTGGTTAATATATCTATAAATACGTGCAAATCATTATTCCAAAAAATATTTTAAAAATATCGTGATTTGACCGATAACCGATTTGAAACCGAAATACTGTCTTGCTGGCGTTATACATAGAAAATCTCTTCATTTTTGGTTTATAGGTGTATATTTAGGTGTTAAACATTATCCTAAAAAATATTTTGAAAATATTATGATTTGACCGAATGGCGAGCTCAAATCCGACCACTTACTAAATATTCGATCTACCAAATTTGGTAGTAATATTATTTGGAAAATAATCATTTTTGGTTTATTTATCTATAAATACGTGCAAATCATTATCCCAAAAAATATTTTAAAAATATCATGATTTGACCGATAACCGATTTGAAACCGAAATACTGTCTTGCTGGCGTTATACATAGAAAATCTCTTCATTTTTGGTTTATAGGTGTATATTTAGGTGTTAAACATTATCCTAAAAAATATTTTGAAAATATTATGATTTGACCGAATGGCGAGCTCAAAACCGACCACTTACTAAATATTCGATCTACCAAATTTGGTAGTAATATTATTGGAAAATGTTCATTTTTGGTTAATATATCTATAAATACGTGCAAATCATTATCCCAAAAAATATTTTAAAAATATCGTGATTTGACCGATAACCGATTTGAAACCGAAATACTGTCTTGCTGGCGTTATACATAGAAAATCTCTTCATTTTTGGTTTATAGGTGTATATTTAGGTGTTAAACATTATCCTAAAAAATATTTTGAAAATATTATGATTTGACCGAATGGCGAGCTCAAATCCGACCACTTACTAAATATTCGATCTACCAAATTTGGTAGTAATATTATTTGGAAAATAATCATTTTTGGTTTATTTATCTATAAATACGTGCAAATCATTATCCCAAAAAATATTTTAAAAATATCGTGATTTGACCGATAACCGATTTGAAACCGAAATACTGTCTTGCTGGCGTTATACATAGAAAATCTCTTCATTTTTGGTTTATAGGTGTATATTTAGGTGTTAAACATTATCCTAAAAAATATTTTGAAAATATTATGATTTGACCGAATGGCGAGCTCAAAACCGACCACTTACTAAATATTCGATCTACCAAATTTGGTAGTAATATTATTTGGAAAATGTTCATTTTTGGTTAATATATCTATAAATACGTGCAAATCATTATCCCAAAAAATATTTTAAAAATATCGTGATTTGACCGATAACCGATTTGAAACCGAAATACTGTCTTGCTGGCGTTATACATAGAAAATCTCTTCATTTTTTGGTTTATAGGTGTATATTTAGGTGTTAAACATTATCCTAAAAAATATTTTGAAAATATTATGATTTGACCGAATGGCGAGCTCAAATCCGACCACTTACTAAATATTCGATCTACCAAATTTTGGTAGTAATATTATTTGGAAAATAATCATTTTTGGTTTATTTATCTATAAATACGTGCAAATCATTATCCCAAAAAATATTTTAAAAAATATCGTGATTTGACCGATAACCGATTTGAAACCGAAATACTGTCTTGCTGGCGTTATACATAGAAAATCTCTTCATTTTTGGTTTATAGGTGTATATTTAGGTGTTAAACATTATCCTAAAAAATATTTTGAAAATATTATGATTTGACCGAATGGCGAGCTCAAATCCGACCACTTACTAAATATTCGATCTACCAAATTTGGTAGTAATATTATTTGGAAAAATAATCATTTTTGGTTTATTTATCTATAAATACGTGCAAATCATTATCCCAAAAAATATTTTAAAAATATCGTTGATTTGACCGATAACCGATTTGAAACCGAAATACTGTCTTGCTGGCGTTATACATAGAAAATCTCTTCATTTTTGGTTTATAGGTGTATATTTAGGTGTTAAACATTATCCTAAAAAATATTTTGAAAATATTATGATTTGACCGAATGGCGAGCTCAAAACCGACCACTTACTAAATATTCGATCTACCAAATTTGGTAGTAATATTATTTGGAAAATGTTCATTTTTGGTTAATATATCTATAAATACGTGCAAATCATTATCCCAAAAAATATTTTAAAAATATCGTGATTTGACCGATAACCGATTTGAAACCGAAATACTGTCTTGCTGGCGTTATACATAGAAAATCTCTTCATTTTTGGTTTATAGGTGTATATTTAGGTGTTAAACATTATCCTAAAAAATATTTTGAAAATATTATGATTTGACCGAGTGGCGAGCTCAAATCCGACCACTTACTAAATATTCGATCTACCAAATTTGGTAGTAATATTATTTGGAAAATAATCATTTTTGGTTTATTTATCTATAAATACGTGCAAATCATTATCCCAAAAAATATTTTAAAAATATCGTGATTTGACCGATAACCGATTTGAAACCGAAATACTGTCTTGCTGGCGTTATACATAGAAAATCTCTTCATTTTTGGTTTATAGGTGTATATTTAGGTGTTAAACATTATCCTAAAAAATATTTTGAAAATATTATGATTTGACCGAAATGGCGAGCTCAAAACCGACCACTTACTAAATATTCGATCTACCAAATTTGGTAGTAATATTATTTGGAAAATGTTCATTTTTGGTTAATATATCTATAAATACGTGCAAATCATTATCCCAAAAAATATTTTAAAAATATCGTGATTTGACCGATAACCGATTTGAAACCGAAATACTGTCTTGCTGGCGTTATACATGAAAATCTCTTCATTTTTGGTTTATAGGTGTATATTTAGGTGTTAAACATTATCCTAAAAAATATTTTGAAAATATTATGATTTGACCGAATGGCGAGCTCAAATCCGACCACTTACTAAATATTCGATCTACCAAATTTGGTAGTAATATTATTTGGAAAATAATCATTTTTGGTTTATTTATCTATAAATACGTGCAAATCATTATCCCAAAAAATATTTTAAAAATATCGTGATTTGACCGATAACCGATTTGAAACCGAAATACTGTCTTGCTTGGCGTTATACATAGAAAATCTCTTCATTTTTGGTTTATAGGTGTATATTTAGGTGTTAAACATTATCCTAAAAAATATTTTGAAAATATTATGATTTGACCGAATGGCGAGCTCAAATCCGACCACTTACTAAATATTCGATCTACCAAATTTGGTAGTAATATTATTTGGAAAATAATCATTTTTGGTTTATTTATCTATAAATACGTGCAAATCATTATCCCAAAAAATATTTTAAAAATATCGTGATTTGACAGAAAACCGATTTGAAACCGGCCCAATGACTAAATACTGTCTTGCTGGCGTTATACATGGAAAATTCTTTATTTTTGGTTTATACGTGAACAATAACGTGTTAAGCATTATCCTAATTAATATTTTGAAAATATTATGATTTGACCGAATGGCAAGCTTAAAACCGACCAATTACTACATATTTGATCTACCAAATTTGGTAGTAATATTATTTGGAAAATTCATTTTTGGTTAATTTAAAACCGAAATACTGCGTTGCTGGTGCTCTCCATGTAGAATTCTTCATTTTTGGTTTATAAGTTAACAATAAGGTTAAGTAAGCATTATCCTAAATTATTTTTTGAAAATATTAAGATATGACCGAATACCCAGCTCAGATAATCTTTATTACAATAAATTTTTAATCTCCAAAAAAAATAATTTCTATAAAAAATCATCCCTCCCCTCACCTCCATCGAAAATTCTCGGGTTCCTGTTATTTTTTTATTTCATAAAAATTAAAAATTTATACAAAATTATAATTTTTTCAAAAAAATAATTTTTTAAAAAATAATTTGGCATATTCCTAAAAAAAATAAAAATCAATGTGCATAAAAAAATAATAAACAAATAAATAAATAATTTTAAATATTTTCCGTTAAAATTTATTATTATTATATAATTATAAATATTCTTTTTGTGATAAAATGCCTGATTTCCTGCCCTATATGAATCGGTAAGTTCTATAAAATTATAAATATTAATTTTTTTTTATATTAGATTAATTGAGAAGCCATCTCCTGAGGTGGCTCTCGAAATTCTTAAAGAGATAAAAAGTGAAGATATTGTGCCTATGATGTATCATTCTTCAAATGGATTAGTCGGGTATGTTGATGTAATTACTAAGCATATATTAGAGAGAATTCAACCAACAATATTGTTGAAGTAAATATAAATATATATATATATATTACAACTTTTATCCTTGGCCCCGGGTATATGTAGCAGGCCATGTTTTAATTTTTTAAAATATAAAAAAGACAATGGCCGTACCGAAAAATTTTGTAAAATAAAAATTCTACCCGGGTTGGTATTTTTTTTAAAAAATTCGACCAGGCCGTTTAAAAGGAAAATCTGCTTTTATATGAATATTGATTAGATAATATGAACTATATTAAACTTTTATTTGAATCATTTTTAATTGTTTAAAAAATAATGAATATTTTTTTAAAAACAAACTATATTATTAAGATTTTCACCAAGGAAACGATTGGGGATGGAAATTGCCTATATCGTGCTGTGTCATTAGCAATTTTCTGTGAAGAAACGTACCACATTTATTTTCGTATTATAGCCGCAATCGAGGTCATACTCAATAGAGACTTTTATGATTTAGAAAATGTTAATTATATTGTACCAGTTTCCATGAGAGAACGTATTTTATTTTATTCTTATAATCATACTTTAAATAACATACTTAAAATAGGGGATTGGTCAGGCATGATTATTATTTTTGTTTTAAGTGGGGCTTTAAATACGCCTATTAAATCTTTTTGTCCCCCTTTATCATTTAATTTATTAAGCCCAAGTCCTTATACCCTTGATATATATGGTCGGGATGTTAGCAGATGTTCTGATATAAAAATTAACATAATGTGGACATCTTGTAGTATACCCAATGATATTTTAAATATTTCTATAAATCATTTTATTTATTTACAAAAGCTTAATTTCAACCCACATGATAAAATAGTTAATATTGACAG
The DNA here is from genome assembly GCF_954871325.1 of Gordionus sp. m RMFG-2023. NCBI lineage: Eukaryota > Metazoa > Nematomorpha > Gordioida > Chordodea > Parachordodidae > Gordionus > Gordionus sp. m RMFG-2023. The sequence continues at coordinate 21,765,490 of NC_088776.1, forward strand.
TTCATTTGATACTATATCTATTAATGAATCCCATGATTTTATAACTAATACGGATAATGTTAAAAAATCGAATTTAAATTATATAAACTCTTCCCCAATTAATGATATCAGCGGTAATTATGATAAAAAATCTATTAATGAATCGCCTAAATTTATAATAAAATCAAATTTAAATAATATAAAATTTTTCCCAATTAATGATAATTATGATAAAAAATCTATTAACGAATCGCCTAAATTTATACCTATAAAATCAAATTTACATTATATAAACTCTTCCCCAGTTAATGATATCAGCGGTAATTATGATAATAAATCTATTAACGAATCGCATGAATTTACTCCTATAAAATCAAATTTAAATAATATAAAATTTTCCCCAATTAATGATAATTATGATACAAAATCTATTAACGAATCGCCTAAATTTATACCTATAAAAGTAAATTTAAATAATATAAAATTTTCTCCAATTAATGATAATTATGATAATAAATCTATTAAAGAATCGCATGAATTTACACCTATAAAATCAAATTTAAATAATATAAAATTTTCCCCAATTAATGTTACTTATGTTAAAAAATCTATTAACGAATCGCCTAAATTTATACCTATAAAATCAAATTTAAATTATATATTCTCTTCCCCAATAAATGATATAAGCAGTAATTATGATAATAAATCTTTTAAGGAATCGCATGAATTTACACCTATAAAATCAAATTTGAATAATATAAAATTTTCCCCAATTAATGATAATAAATATACTAATAATCAAAAATTCACTAATTTTTCAATAAAAAACATTTTATCATCAAACTCTTCACAAAATAAAAATTTTTTACCATGCGATAGTAGTGATATCATCTTAAAAAATTCATTTATCGAGACTACACAGGTAATACAGTTTTTACTAGATCCTAAAAATATTTTAAATTCTATACCAATAGGTATCAAAAATAATAAATATTATATAATTTATAATACTAATAATATAAAAAATATTGGATATCGCAATGCATATGTTGATGATTGTGGTGCTTGGAGTAGTGTCAAATCCAGTTTAAGTCAAATCATAATATTTTCAAAATATTTTTTAGGATAATGTTTAACACCTAAATATACACCTATAAACCAAAAATGAAGAGATTTTTCTATGTATAACGCCAGCAAGACAGTATTTCGGTTTCAAATCGGTTATCGGTCAAATCACGATATTTTTAAAATATTTTTTGGGATAATGATTTGCACGTATTTATAGATAAATTAGCCAAAAATGAACATTTTCCAAATAATATTACTACCAAATTTGGTAGATCGAATATTTAGTAAGTGGTCGGTTTTGAGCTCGCCATTCGGTCAAATCATAATATTTTCAAAATATTTTTTAGGATAATGTTTAACACCTAAATATACACCTATAAACCAAAAATGAAGAGATTTTCTATGTATAACGCCAGCAAGACAGTATTTCGGTTTCAAATCGGTTATCGGTCAAATCACGATATTTTTAAAATATTTTTTGGGATAATGATTTGCACGTATTTATAGATATATTAGCCAAAAATGAACATTTTCCAAATAATATTACTACCAAATTTGGTAGATCGAATATTTAGTAAGTGGTCGGTTTTGAGCTCGCCATTCGGTCAAATCATAATATTTTCAAAATATTTTTTAGGATAATGTTTAACACCTAAATATACACCTATAAACCAAATATGAAGAGATTTTCTATGTATAACGCCAGCAAGACAGTATTTCGGTTTCAAATCGGTTATCGGTCAAATCACGATATTTTTAAAATATTTTTTGGGATAATGATTTGCACGTATTTATAGATATATTAACCAAAAATGAACATTTTCCAAATAATATTACTACCAAATTTGGTAGATCGAATATTTAGTAAGTGGTCGGTTTTGAGCTCGCCATTCGGTCAAATTATAATATTTTCAAAAAATTAATTAGGATAATGCTTAACACGTTATTGTTCACGTATAAACCAAAAATAAAGAATTTTCCATGTATAACGCCAGCAAGACAGTATTTAGTCATTGGGCCGGTTTCAAATCGGTTTTCTGTCAAATCACGATATTTTTAAAATATTTTTGGGGATAATGATTTGCACGTATTTATAGATAAATAAACCAAAAAATGAACATTTTCCAAATAATATTAACACCAAATTTGGTCGATCGAATATTAGTAATTGGTCGGTTTTAAGCCCGGCATTCGGTCAAATCATAATATTTTCAAAATATTTAATAGGATAATGTTTAACACCTAAATATACAAGTATAAACCAAAAATGAAGAGATTTTGATCAATAACGCCAGCAATATGTTCCTTACAAACTTTCTACTATTTTTCGCTTCTAAACCTACTCATTAATTAATTCTCAAAGAAACCTCTATTTTTAAAATTTTTTTTAGGTTTTTCACATGTATTTACACCCAAATACAAAAAAAGCGCTATCCAATATTTATTCTGGTTACCTAAGAATATATTTTCATATTTATGTATTTAACGCCCTCTTATGGATATAAATTTGTTAAATTTTGTAATTGAAAAATAAAATATAAGTTGTAATAAGCTAGTAAATATATTTTTTTTCCAATAAAATTAATTAAAAATAGAATTTTAAATTATTTGATATTTATTATCAATTTTTTAATTAATTAAAAATTGATTTATGTAAAATAAATAAAATGTTTTAGAAAAATTTTTTTTAAAGATATTATATCATCAAATTATGATTAATTCCTTTTTAGCAAGACAGTTTAGCAAGACAGTATTTAGTCATACCGCTATAAAATACATTCTCTATAATGGTTTCTCTATAAAGACGTGGAACCAATCGAAAGGCTGCATGATATGAACGGCTAAAAAATAATATTGAAAATGTAAATAAGAAATTTAATTGATTCTTAACGAGAAAAATATTATATTAACTTACATTATAATAATATTGAAAAAATGGAAGATCTTTTCAATTTTTTTAATTATATAATTTGTGGTTTTAATTTAATTATATTATATTAATTTTTAAATTAAATTTTTAATAAAATTATATTTGGTCATGATTATATACGAATATAATTTTTATGAAATGGAATTTTTAAAATTATATTTCTATTCTATTTAAATTTTTTGCAAAACTAAATTGATTGTAAGTATAAATATATTGTAAGTACTGAATTAAGAAGTAATTGACAAATATAAATTTAATTATATATATTTTTTTACGTTTTCGGTTCGAAAAGTTTTTGTCGCGAAAACATCCAGAGGGAAAAGGCTAACATCTTAAACGTAATTTCAAATATTTTTATATCTTTGTACTCAGAATTAAATTTCCTATCTATGAAATTACGTTTAAGATGTTAACTTTTTTCCTCTGAATGTTTTCGTGACAAAAAAAAATTTTCGAAGTGGACACGTAAAAAAATACATCTAAGCATTTTTAGATAGGAAATTTAATTCTAATTACAATGTTATAAAAATATTTGAAATTACGTTTAAGATGTTAGCTTTTTCCCTCTGAATGTTTTGGCCGCAAAAAAAAATTTTTCGAACCGAAAACGTATAAATATACATCTAAGCATTTTTAGATAGGAAATTTATTTCTGAGTGAGGTATATTTCATATATATTTCGTATATTTCATATATATTTAAGATATTATTTTTAAATGATTGATAAATGTCAATCAGTTGAATAATTTTATATTTAGAAAAATTATAGATATTGATTAAAAAAACAGAGTTATTATTTTTGTTGATTTTAATCGAGGAGTGATATAATTTAGAAGAAAGAAAAAATTGATTCGCCATTAATTGTTTTATTAAATTATTGTGAAATATATTTTTATTTGTAATAAAAGTTGATATTTGGATTGAATTATTGTGAATAAACTGATATACCAGAAATAATGAATAAATATAAATATTCATAGTGAAATTATATAAATCTTAATAGTGAAAATTAAGTTAATTGAGTAATAAAATGAGTAATATTTTACTGAGTACAATAATATAAAAATATTTGAAATTACATTTAAGATGTTAGCCTTTTTCTTCTGAATGTTTTCGCGACAAAATAAATTTTTCGAACCGGAAACGTAAAATAATACAGCTAAGCATTTTTAGATAGGAAATTTATTTCTGAGTACAATGATATAAAAATATTTGAAATTACGTTTAGATGTCCTTTTCCCTCTGAATGTTATCGCTACAAAAATATTTTTTCGCACCGAAAACATAAAAAAATACATCTAAGCATTTTTATATAAGAAATTTAATTCTTATAAATATTTAGCCTTTTCCACCTTAATGTTTTCTCAACAAAAAAAAATTTCCAAACCGGAAACGTATAAAAATACATAATCATTTTTAGATAGGAAATTTAATTCTGAATACAATGATATAAAAATATTTGAAATTGCGTTTAAGATGTTGGGCTTTTCCCTCTAAATGTTTTCGCGACAAAAAAAAATTTTCTAACCGAAAACGTCAAAAAAAATATATCATTAAATTTATATTTGTCAATTACTTCTTAACCCAGTACTTATAATATTTTTTTTCAATCAATTTAGCTTTGCAAAAAACTTAAAAAGAATAGAAATTTATTTTAAAAATTAATATAATAAAATTAAAACCGCAAATTATATCAATGATTAAATAAAAAAAAATTGAAAAGTTCTTAAAATTTCCATTTTTTAAATATATTATGTAATATTTTTCTTGTAAAGAAAACAATAAATCAATCAAATTTCTCATTAATCATTTTCTTTGTTTTTTTATTTTTCTGACAAGTAACGTCATTACCTTTTTTGAAGAAGAGGAACACCATTCGTTACCTTCTTCTAAAGGTAACGCATTTTTTTTTGAGTAATGGTAAAGCAAAACGTTACTCGTTACTTTAAATTTTTTCTTAAAAAATATTTAAAAAAGGAAAACATGTTTTATTGTACTATAAAATTACTTTTATTTATTTATTTAATATAAATATTAATGCCGAGTTTTTATTTCATATTAACCACCATTCCTTCATTTTTATTTTAAATTCTCGTTAAATTTTTAGTCGAATGTTAATCTAATAAATATTCAATCAAAATTCAAAGTAAATGTTAATAATAATATTATTATTCTATTTTATAATTTATTTTAAGAATATTATGTCCATTAGTACTTACTTATTCAGATGATTTAACTCTTCCCTGGCCCCAATTTTAAACATATTTTACACCAATAAAGAAAATTAAGGGTACAAAGTCTACACTTTGTAAATGTAAATTATATTCCAACGAAAATATTTCAACCTCAATGTCCAGCAGTTCAAATTTTAAAAAGAATATGAAGGTAAAATGATGAATTAATATATTATAATTTCAAACAATACTTATAATATGATATTAAATCATGAGTATTATAAAATAACCATTAAAAGAAGTATTCTTTCATAATATTTTGAAAAGCTTAATCATGAAATTAAGACAAAATAATTAAATTGTACTATAGTATAGGGCTGGGAACCAAGATTAAAAACCCAAGACTAACAAAATATTGGTAAAAAATATCTTCTATTTTTGTTTTAGTATTGCTATTATTTTAACTTCAAATTGTTAATAAATTTATATAATAAAATAGTGATTCTAAAAAACTTTGTTTAAATAAATATATATAGGAATAAAACTATGAAGCAATATTTTTTTAGAGAAATGACCTTAGATATTTTTCCTGATTCCTTTTTAAATGATAATTCTGAAAAGGATAAGAAATTGAAAAATTATTTTGGCAATCATAATTTCAATTTTTAATGTTTTCCTTGACAATAAGCTTAGTGAAGGATTAAAAAATGCAATTAAATTTTTAAAAGATTTATCTTCAATTATTGAAAAAGCTAAGTTATTTTTGATAAAAAATTTAGGAATTAATAATATTTTAATTAAAAAATTATAGACTGTACATTCCTCAAAAATGAAAGAGATTAATGAACATTTAAATAGTAATTTAAAAAAATTGAAGTCAATCAACTCACACTCATTGAGATGCAGAATCCATCTACACAAAGATAAAAATAGCACAATCAGCTGTTGATGAATTAGTTATTAATTTTGTAATTAAAAAAAATTACAACCATTTTCAATGGTAGAAAGCACTGCAATTATTGATATTTTCAAAAAATTGCAGCCAACTAAAAATGTGATATCTAGGCCTACCCTAGTATTAAAAATTAACTTCGCATAACCATGGCATAGAAATTAGTGGATTTATTGTGTATAAAAATTGTCTGTACAACTGTGGATTCTTGATCAGCTTATCATCGGTATTTAAAAAATATATTTTATAGATTGATAATATTGTCTTTTAAAAAGTTCTTATTTAGGGATAACGGTACACTGGCTACATCCAGACACTGTTTCAGCTAGCTTAGCTTTTAAAAGGCTAAACCAAAAACACGCATTTGATTATCTAGAAAAAATAATCTTGGAAATTTTTACCACATATATGATACAAAATAAAGTGACCAAATGCATTACCGACAATGCTAGAAATTATATAAAAGCTTTCAAGTAAAAACAATTTTATTATTATTTATTAAAAATTTATTAGCGTATATGAACAAGGAGAGGAATTGGATGATAAAATAGTTCCTCTGCCATTATTTCATCTATTTGAAAATCAAAATACTAATGATATTATTGCATACCTACCTAAACATCATCCCTTTTCAGTACTTCGAAGCATCATCTTATTCAGCACACACTTTAAATCTCATTGCAAGTGTTGACATTATATAGGTAACGATGTCCACTTTAAAACCACTTCAAAAATTACATTTTCGAAGTGTTCGCTATTGTGGATTAAACATGAGTAATCTTCAAACTGTGCATCCATTTTTAAGGAAAAAATGTGAATATATCTGATTAAACCGGTTATAACAAGATGGAGCTCTTTTTATAACTCCGTGAAATTAAAAGTCTTATTAAGGAGAATTGCCAAAAATTTGACGAATCTTGTGATAAATCTGAATTACAGAGATTTTCAGATAACGACAAGTCGTTCATGAATGAGTATGGTTAGTGTTATTTAAGAAATATGATATGTATATATATAATTTTATGGTTATGGAACCGATTGCTACGGCTCTTTCAATTTGGGATATCTCACTCCCACGATAACTATTATAATATTAAAACTTAAAAAAATGGCTTTAAATAATTTCATAAGCCGCTTATTTATTCAATCCTGGAAGGCATAGATAAAAGGTATACAGTTCAAATATTACTTACAAGCTAGATTTTGAGTATCTTTTATTTTCAATAGATTCAAACACATCTATAAAGATGAATATATACTATCTGTAATAATTCATCCGCTATTTAAATTGGATTGGCACTGAATAAGATGAATGCTAGAACTTATTTTCAGTTTGAGAAAAGATCTTGATAAAAAAAAAGCAGACTTTTTCTAATAAAGATAAAAAAAAAAATTTAATGAGGAAATAAATGATCCTTGTAAAGATGATCAATTAAGCTTTTTTCAAAATAAAGATAATTCTTTAAATATTTTTATTAAATTCCCCGAGTTAAAATTTTATTTATTTAATATAATATAACTCTCCGATCCTCTGCCTCAATTAAACGTGTGTTTAGCACAGCGAATGGTGTGTTGACCACTAAACGCTCCTGATTGCCTGATAAAAATTTTGAAAATTAATTGTTGCAATAAATAAAAAAAATTGTTACAAAAAATCTTATATATAATATATTATTTTTGTATAATTTTATTTATATTATATATATATAAATTTTTTACTTATATATTCTTTTGTATAGTTTTATTTTATATATATTATTTAATTTTTTAAGTAACGAGTAGCCCGTTACTTTTTTGAATAGTCAGTAACGTGCTTTCCTTGGTAACGAGCATCGATAACTCGTTCCTTTTTTCAGACGTAACGGTAACGCGTTTTTTTTGTAGTAACGTTTACAGCACTATTTTTTAGCCGTTTGTATCATGCAGCCTTTCGACTTATAGACCTACCCTATTTTTTTTTTAAATATTTTTTTATTAAAAAATAATCAATATGCGATTGCACAAATTTAAATTTTAATATTTTTTCAAGTTATAACAATCTTAATGAAACCAAATGATACATCAACCCATACTCAACGTATTGAGCGATGGAGGGATCTTAAGGCGAGCATCCCTAGAACTGGAAGAAAATTTTTCTCGAATTTTCTTATTTTCGTAATATTTATGTCAAATTTAATTAATAAAATTTTTAATGATATAAATTTATATAGAACTATTTATGTTTTTCCTTAAGATTATATATTATCTTATCAGTATATATATTATGTTTATACAAATAAATTGCTTAATTATCTAGTATTTAATTTATTAGTCCTAACTTAGCATCCAATATAGCACACGCCTTAAATTTTAATAATATACTCTATTTTTAATGTAAAATTAAAGAATTGTTTAAATTTTGACAAGAAAAAAATATAGAATTTTTAAAATTTTTGAGTAATGAAACTTTTAATTATTATTCATCAAAAAATTTCCACAAGATCGCATGTTTATTATTTTTAAATTAAAAAAATATTTAAAAAAATAATATTAAAAATTTTCCCGAGTTTCAGTGAGATACCAAATTTATATATCATAAAGTAAAACAAACGAATTATCAAACGCCATAGTTGATGTTCCAAAAATCATACATTGTAATTTTAAAAGACATTCTTTTAATAATAAAAAATAAATAAATAATTCGTCCTACCTGAAGGGGGGTGGAATCTTTTTGTCTCTGCCAATAACATTATAGGAATTGAATCTCCTAACAGCAGCAGGGCGTACTTTCAGGCTTACATCCATCGACTTTTTAAAAACCACAACAAAATAGAAATGTATGAACAAATAATGATATTTTATTTTAAAAATAATATTAAAAAATTTTAGATCATCTCTATCTATGACCTTTTTTATTGATAAAAAAATAGAAAAATTTAAATTACTAAAAAAATGGTTATCCCAACCTAATTTTTTTCAATTATTCATATTGATTTAATAAACATACATAACAATTTTTAGAAAATTTTATGCTCAAATACTTATCAACTTATCTTTTCAGGAAATGAACAAACATCTGAGATATTTTTAAAAAAATTTAGATAATTTTTAAGAAAGGGATTCAAGAGCTCAAATATTAGTGTCTAATTTATATTTTTTGTTATCGGGTTTCCGAATTAAGGAGGACGCCATTTTTAGTTATGAATAGCCATATCTCCAGAACTAATCGAATTAGAGCTTAAACAATTAAATTGCATAGATCTTCACAACATAGAGAATCATCATGCAAAGTTTCATTTGTTTTGAAAGAAGTCCAAGAAACCTGATCGATTTTACGTGCTATTTTACCTTTTATTTTTATTCAATTCGTAGTCGAATTTTGATTAAAATAACATTAGATATCAAAATAATAATATGCTTAAAATAATTAAAACTAAACCAATATCTTGCTAAATCGAGCCCTAAAAATTAAATTAATTCATAAATTAATTCAGTTAAATATTTTGATTAATATTAATAACTATCTTTTCATATCTTTTCCCTGACGAAGATTATTTTATAATTTAAAACATACTAAATAAAGATTGTGGTTCGGACTATATTTTCAGCAAATTATTCCATTTTTCTTCCATTTAATAACAAGGATAACCAAAACGCGTAAATATTTGCAAACTTCATAAGCAATGTTATCGAAATCCATTTTATTTAGAAAAATTGTCCGTGAGAAATAACCATAATTGTCCGTTTACAGGCCCCGCGAAATTGATATGTATTCTGGCAAAAGGCTGGCTATCTTAATTCCATTGTCTTTTCGTTAGATGTGTCGGTAATTTTGCATTTTGTTGACACACGGTACAATTAGATTTTAATAACATTATTTATATTGGGCTACCATTTGTAGACGCGCCAATTGTTGCATTCGATTGATTCCGGGATGCCTTTCGTGCAGTATGTTTAGTGAATCTTTTATTAGACTTGGGTTTTACAATTCAATGAAAAGATATATCCATTATTCATTGATAATTATTCTCTACGATTATAAAAAGGTGTGTATGTATTATCCACTTTTGTAGGCCACGTATTTTCTAAAAATTTCATGAGTTAACATTGGGTATTTATATGTCTCTAATCTTAGCATTTCTTCAAATTTTTAGTTGTTTCATAATAGATTCCACAAAGATTTGCTGTTCAGTATGTCATATGATTCGGTCGAGGGTAATTGTGACAATCCATTCCCGTGTTTATGGGTATTTTTAAATATTATGGGTATTGATATTTAGCTAGGAGAAATGTCCATCTAGTTAGTTTTTTGGGCTGATTAAATAATAAAGGTTTATGATATGCCATATTTCAATTTTCCGTCTCAAACAGCTTTGTTCGAATTTATTCAGACCGATGTGAAGCGAATGCAATATCTTTCAGTATTATCGGTAATGCCAAGACGGTGGACCATAATTAGAGGCATCGGCGGCGAGAATTAATAGTCTTGAATAAATTGACCATATTGATTAATATATTGTAATCGATTATATAGTAACCGTGCTTTATGCGAAATACGGGATAAAACGATGATAATAAATAAGAAGTCTCTTAAACATTTGTAACTCTTTTATTTTTTTTTGGTTTAGACGCATTCTTTATAGCTATTACATGTTTGGTTGTGGTTTGCATACCTTTACCATTTATTTTAAGTTCTAAATATTCTATTGCCATTGTCTTAAAAAACATTTATTGTAGTTTCATTTTGTTGTCAATTATTTTTAATACTCTACGTAAGTTTTCATCATGTTCGACTGAATTTTCTCCTACAATAATATCATCGAGATAAGCTCATGTGCCTGATATATTGTCTAATATTGAATCGAGGACCCTTTGAAATATGACAGGAGAATACGAAACTCTAAATGGTAATTTATTATATTGTTAAAGGCCAAAAGGATTATTAATCACGGCGAATTTTTCTGACTCGCCACCTAATTCGAGCTGTAAATACCATCCTTGATAAATAATATTTTTTTTTCAGACGTTAAGATAATATTCAAATAATATATATTTTTTTAGATATAACAATTATCGTTTCTGAAACTAATCTTAAAACGAGAAGTTTAAAATATAAATCTCCTTTAAAAAAAAGGAAGATACAAACGAAATAATTTTAGAAATACTGTTACAAAAGACATGTTAACTATTATTTGATGATGGACTTTACAAAAATGTGTGTAGTATTCATATTGAGTTATGGCCAATATTAAATGATCTGTTAAATAAATAAAATAATAAATCTTATTAAAGTATTAGTACCTGCTAATTAAGGATAAAAATACTTTATTTTTACCATTTGTCTGTCTTAAATTTTATAAGAATTGTAAAGAATAATTTTTAAGTGATGTGGTGATTGTTTTAAAATTTTATAATTAGTAGGGCTGTGCCGATAAAAATATCGGGTCGGATCGGCACCGATATTTCGCGTTTCCCAAAATATCAGATCGGGCCGATACATGTAAAAACCGATCCAATCTTTTACTTTTTTTGTTATTTTATGTTATGTATATTTATTTTACATTATTATAATATTTTCTAAATAATTTTTCTTTAATGCAATGCAAATGCACAACACCCTCTAAGTTTTATTTCTTTTTTTAAATAGATTTATAGTATTTAAAAGTTTTTTATAAAAATAGAAGGGAACACCCAAAGTTTTATTTATTTTAAATCTTTTTAAATAATAACGCTATTATTATTTATATTTAAATAAAAGAATTTTTTTAAATATGGTATCTGAATTATGGAAATATTAAGACAAAGATAATTTTGCAGCTTTATCTGCGGAATCATCTGAGTCTGCTTTCAGTACGGCAGGGGATATAGATAGTTCATATCGTAGAAGCTTATTGCCAGAAAATCTAGAGGCTCTCATATTTATTTTAAAAAATCTAATATATTATAATTTTATATATTAAATATTACAATTTTATAATTCATACCAACATAAAATGGATATATTATTAAATAAAAAAAATAAATTAAAAGCACATAATTCGATTAGCATAAAAAATATTGATTTCTTAATTACATTTGGTTCAATGGGAGAGGGAGGGGGGGGGGGGTAAAAAATCGGTATAAGTATCGGATCGGTTTTGAAAAGCAATATCGAAAAATATCGGATCGGTTAAAAATATGTGGATCGGCACTACCTTAATAATTATGATCGTCATACATAAAATTAATATTTAAATTTAATATCATTTTAAAGTAATGATGATTATAAATAGCATCAAGAACGTCTAAGTGCTGGGTAAGTTACATTTAAAAAACATAATAATTATAAAGGATCTATTTTTTAACACTATTGAAATATTCCTACATCATCGAGGCTCAGGTATATCTACACCCCCTCCCCCCGCCAATAACGATTTATCCCTCTACAAATCAATAGCTCCTTACCCCCTTCAATTTCAATAACGGTCTTGGGTCATAAATTCCCCTCCTTACGTTATAGAAGTCACGGCCCATCCATCATAGACCTGTACTACACATGTACTCTCAATTTTATATAATCGAGTTACCCATCCGTTATTGACATGTATCAAGAATGAACCGTATTATAGATTATCCAGATTTTCAAAAATAAATGATTCACAAATAATATATCTACTGTTGAATAGGGATGTAAATTAACTATTATTAAGGGAAATTTGGGGAAAAACAAAAAATTTCCTTTTAAAAAATATTTTACAGGTCAATATTGATTTTTTTTTGTTTTATTGATAATATTTAGACTATTAACATATTATTTAAACAAATGGTATATAATTTCAATTATTTTGTTCGTTATCTTCGTTTGAATATAAAAATCTCCAATTTTTATAATCTATAATTTTGCTCTGAAAGAGATTTGATATTTTGTATGTTATAAATATCTCCTGATATAAATAAATGTATGAGGAGCCCCAAATAAATTGTCGTTAATATCATCTATTTGTATAAATGCATAGGATCATTTAAAATTTCATTATGAAGAAGAATAAATCTCTTATCTCTTCAAGTATTGTTATTTCCGGTATCATGTCAATTCGGCGCGAAAAATTCGGCACAGCATCAATTTAGCGGTGCGACAATTCGGCGCAGGGTCAATTCAGCAAGGCGACAATTCGGCGCGTATATAATACAACTGCAATTTATTATAATTTATTAAGTATAAAAAAAATGATGATTAAATAGAAGTCATTTTGAATGTTAGCACTATTAATTATTTCTTTATATATTTTAATATAGACTTACATGGTTTATATCTCTAACTGATTCATCTAAACACCCACACTCAAGAGTATTATGATAGCTGGTAGATGTTTTCTTAAATAAATATTATTTGTATAATAAAAAAAATATATTGCTATCCATAAAATCAAAACATATCACTGATGTATATAGTAATTTATTAAATATGGCTCACTGGGCAATTATCTCTAACAGGCTCTTCCATCAATTTCAACATCCAATACAAAACAGGGCCCACAAATATGAATGCCGACGCTCTTTCCCGACTACCGCTCCCTAACATCGACCATCAAGATGAAACCGAGGTAAACCAAATTCTACAGACCCGTATTAAAGACCTACCCTTCACTAGAGATAAAATAGAATCCATAACAATGCAAGACCCAGAATTATCACAGATCAAAGAAAATATACGAAATGGCTGCCCCCCCCCCAGATAACAACCACCGAATTACAAGAATATTGGAACATAAAAGATGAATTGTCAATAGACGGGGAGATAATTGTCCGGGAACCCGGTTAATCATTCCCAAAACCTTACGACCCGCTATCTTACAAGAGATTCATAGTGGACACCCGGGAATTGTTCGAATGAAGGAAACCGCAAGGATTTATGTCTGGTGGCCCCAATTAAATAAGGATATCACAAAAATCAGTAAAATATGCAACCGTTGTCAACTATTCAAAGAAAACTTCCCCAAGAGATTACTACACCACTGGCCCGTCGCCCGCACAGTGGGAGAAATGGTACACGTCGACCTCGCTGGACCCATACATCAAATACATTGGCTAATTCTAGTAGATGCCTATTCCAAATGGCCAGAAATAGCCCGCTTGAATAACACTACATCCAAGGCACTCCTAACAGCGTTAGAATGCATTTTTAATCACCTAGGCTATCCGCAAAACCTCATAACCGACAACGGACCCCAGTTTGTCAGCCACGAATTCAACCAATATTGTGAACGCCATGGAATAACCCATATCTACACCCCCCCCCGTACTCCCCCCAAAGTAATGGAATAGCGGAACGATTTGTACGAACCTTTAAAAATGCTATAAGAGGATTTCCCGCACAGAAATTCAAACCCAGCTTACCAACTTCCTAATAGCCTATAGAAACACTCCACATCCAACCACGAAGCAAACCCCAGCCATGCTATATCTAGGACGCAAGATCAGACGACCATTAGACCTCCTCCATGAAATCAGCATTTCACACCACACACTACCCGGTTCAGCCCGATCTAAGGAATGGGGATCTAGTATGGGTGCGAACACCCCCAAGCATTCCCAACCCACGATGGGAAAAAGGAACTATAATAGAGGTTCTAGGATCTGTCGTTTTTTACGTGGAAACAGCTCAAAAAGCCCGACGATACCATCGCCGAGATATCCGACTTCGACGGGAACCCGAAAATCAAGAATAAGAGCGTACAAACAAATTCAACAACCTACCACCCCGGGATAGCCGTATTTAAGAGGGGAGGAAAATACCGTATTCCCACAAAAACACCTTTCTTTTTTTTTTGATTTTAAATATATTGATTATTTTTATTTTTGTGGTCTTCCACCTGTTACAAATCCCTTTTTTTTATTATTAGTCGTTTTTAAATCCGCTCTGAACCAGCGGTGCGGTGAATGCCGTTTTAGTTATTTTATTGACTTAAGTTAGGGTTTACCTTTGTTTTTAAATCCGCTCTAAACCAGCGGTGCGGCGAATGCCGTTTTAGTTATTTTATTGACTTAAGGTAGGGTTTACCTTTGTTTTTAAATCCGCTCTAAACCAGCGGTGCGGCGAATGCCGTTTTGGTTTATTTTTGGTAGGAATTAAAAATGAAATCGGCGCCGACGGCCGGGTAGCCGTATTTAAGAGGGGAGGAGTGTTATGTTCTATCCCCCCTTTATTTCTTTTATTTTTGTTTCTCCTTGTTTTCCCATCTTCTTTTATTTTGTTATGAAATTAATATATTATACCTTATTTTTATATTGCATTTGAAACTGGTTCTTACCAGTTTCATGAATGATTATATCGCGATTAAATAACAACTTTTTCTTTCCCCCTTTGTTTTAAAAATTATAAAGGTGGAAAACAAAACACCATTAATCATTAAATATTTTTTTTTTGTAATAAAATTTCTTTTTTTTTATTGTAATTTCTCTGATTCGAATAAACTTTAAAACTTACGTTGTCCAAGTGATTCCATGACTAAATCGATAAAACCCGGCCCCCTGGATCCAGTCATTGACCATCCCGGACCCCCGATCACGGACTGTATTATTCCCCTTCAGACTGGGGGACCCATCGGTCCAAACTCAACACTGGCGCCCAACGTGGGGCTTTGGCTAAAATTTTAATCGACTGTTTTTAAAATTAGACCCATCGGCCGTTTAACATTAATTTTGATCCAAAAATTCAAATTAAGACTGACTCATTTTTTAGATTTATTAAAAATCCTTGAAATAATTCTATTAATCATTTTTAAAAAAATATCTTATGTTTAGGTTAATTTTTCCTTATAAAATAATCAAAAACGAATTAAAGCATAATTTTTTATTTTTTTATAAGATGACTTTAAAGATATAAATATACTATATAAAACATGCAAAAATATGTTTATAAGAACATTTTAAAAAAATAATATTAATGTTTGTAAATTAAAATTATATGTGATCCCCCTCAAATAATCATTAATCTGGCGATTCACATAGTCAATTAATATAATATTTTCAGCTGTATTCCGATACACCTTTCTTAATCTCGGGGGTTGCGTACCAGAAATATATTGTTATTTTTGGATTGACGAATGTTCTAAACGTAAGGCATCTAAAAACTTCCAAATAGAGGGATGGTGCGATGATAGCTGAGATGAGAATGTTCTGTGTCAACATTTAAAAAATAATTGCAAAGTAAATTATAAAAAATGATGTGTATTAATGATCAAAAGATAACAATTTTTTTTTAAAATTACCTTCAACTGCACATTATTTGTTTTTGGGTTTCCCTCCAATGTAGAAACATATTGATTCCAAAGGGGAATTGGAAACCTTGGTGCTTCTCTATCTCACGAAGAATTTTACCAATCCAATTCGCTTCATAGTATTAGTATATAATAAGATTATCTAAGACTCTTTCATTATATTGATAAAAGGTGTTTGTAAAAGTCCATAAAAGGCATCAAAATCAAATACGTCTTCCATGGGAACAAATGCAAGAGAGATGATTTGTCTAATTTTTATTGACCATTCATTTCCTGTATCTCCATCTATAAATATGCTAGCAACTCGCTATGACTTTGTATGTGTCTCCGAATCGCTTGGGTCATGTGAAAAAACACCCTCTTACAGTTATTGTTGGAAATGAGTAAAGGCATTTATTTCCACCAGCTCAAAATCGATCATTACCGACATAGAATTTAGATTATTTTGTAAACTTTTTATCTCATCCAAAATCCTTACATATGTAATCTGGGTTTTATTCAGTAATAGCGTAAAAATTGTGGCAACCGTTTATAGGATATAGAGGGTGTGAAAAATTAAGGGGGTTGTCTTAAACGTGCCATCTGCATACCAATTTCTGCTTTCCGCCATCAATGTAAGGTTTTGGGCGGTGGCGAATATAAAAATTCTTGGCAATTCCTAGCAAATGCTTACTATCATATTGAAGGAATGGCAACCCCGAACATGTTACTTTATAGATATCGGATAAATCGAAATCATAACTGTTCTTCGAGTTAGGTAAAGGAGAACCTCTAAGCGATCTAGCCCGCTGAATGGTTAGTTTTATTGACGCAATGAGTGGGTCAGCATGAATGAATGGGGAACCCCCTGCTATTGCAATGCTTATAATTTTTTGAGGTGTTTTCAGGGGTATATATTTTTTTTAAACTTTTATAATTTTATTTATTTTTCTTATTATCTAAAATTAGACGGGAAAAGGGGATTTAAGATTTGGCATAATTTTGGTTATTCTTATATTTATCAGGGAAGTATATTGTTTTTTTAAACTTTTATAATTTTATTCTCAATTAGTGTATTTATAATTTCAATTCCTATAATATAAATGAATAATGCGCATTAATTCTTCGGGCCGATTTGGGCATATTTTTGAAAACGGTCGATTTAGATTTTAGCCAAAATAATATGTAAGATTCGAGATAGAGGTCCAAACCTTTCCTTTTTTTCTTTCTATCTTCTATGCACAAAATCTTTAGGGTTATATAATATTGGCTACTAATCAAAATACCTTATAATATAGTAAATTGGCGCACCAAAGAAATCGGTATAAATATAGGTTGTTTATTTTATTAAATTTTTTATTGATATTACACATTTAGTAAATAAAATTGAGATTTTTGTAAAAAAAATATAAATAAATAATAGGACTAACATTCAAAATGACTTCTATTTAATCATTCTTTTTTTATACTAATAAATTTATAATAAATTGCAGCTGTATTAGATACGCGCCGAATTGATGTGGAAACGCTATTTCCTGCAAGATACTTCTTTTTTTACAGGCTATTAATCAAAACTCCAACGAGTTAGCCTATGAAACTTTAAGGAAACAATCCTATTTTTATCTCTAATAGTTGTTTTCTCTTAAATGTTGATAATAGAATGTTGAATTTTACATATTTTGTAATACTTTTGGCCCTTGACTAAAATTTTAACTGAGAATATTTTAAAAGCAAATTTATTCCATGAACTGCACTTCAAATGCATTCGATACTTAGATATTTATTTATTTCTTACAAGTGTCCATGCTTCTTTAAATTACTTGCATTATGAGTTATTATGGTGTTAATCTTTGTGTTTCCTATTTCTTCAATTATTTTAAAAAATTCATATATTGTCAATTTATTTGTAGAATATGGGGCTTGGGGTTGCTATGGTAAAATTTATAATGCATTCTCTTTTTTTGCCCACCCATCACTAATGAGGGAAATATTTTTATTTTTATCTAATCTTTAGTTGCTATTTATATTTTGATTCCTTGCGAATTCACTGTTTAGAAAATTTTTACTGAAATATTTCTCTAACCTTTAATCCTTATTAGAGATCTGCAATATGAGGATTTTAGTCAACAAGCCTCCCCACTCCTTTTAATAATTTTTAAAGATAAAATCAAACAATTTATGAATCTTTAAAAAAAATTCAGCATGTTTTTATAAGATATTTTTTAGATAATACTTCCTCCCCATCAATAGACAAGTTAAGGTTAAGAGTATCATCTCACAAATCTCGATGATTCACACTTTTATATAAAAAAAACATTTTTTAAATTAAAAATATTTCTTAGATTATTCTTTTAACAATAAAAGTCAAAATTAGGCTATTAATTTACCGGGAAACTAGAATTAGAGGAAAATAGGGGAATTTTATTTTATTTAGACTTCATATAAAATAATTATACATTCATATATCAATAAATATATAATCTAATTTCAATTGTTTTTGTAGTTCCCTTATTTTGAGTACTTGACTCTGAACTCGAGTTGGAGTTGTAAAATACGACTTTAAATTGAGCGCATCAATGAGCCGTGTTCAATCTGCTATTATTCTTCACTAGGTAAATATTTAAAAAACATTGAGCTGCTCAATTTGAAGTGAGTTACGACTGAAAACTCAAATAGAATTTAAGCCAAGTCGACATTAGCATCACTGATTTTAAGGAGACTCCTAATCAGATCTTGAACATCAAGAACTAATAGCCAATCCTAGAGCTTTCTATATAAAATGGATCGCTTATATTTTTCAACCTTCTCGTTTTTTTAAATCCCATTTCGAGATTTTGAACAAAATTTACTGTTTTTTCTGATTATTATTTTGAAAATTAACACAAATATATTAACGGTTATATTAGTAATAGGCTTTGATAAAAAGTTATTATAAGGATTATTTATAAATTAAGAAACCATGAAATTGAAAAAAACAACTAATCCAGAATATTCTGTGAAATATGATTATTTTTTTTACTTTAAAAATACATACATAGAAACAAGTATAATCTACTTATTAAAACATTTTTTATAAAATTCGAATGTCATAAAAAATATATACCTAATCAGATTAATTAATTTTAAAGTTGAAATGAAGAAAAATTTAATTTTAGTTAAACGATTAAAATATTAATTATTTTATTTTAAAAAACACAATATAAAAATTGGAATATCCCAATATTGGGTACTACTTTTTTAAACGAAATTGAAAACGGAACGATATACTAATGTTATTATAAAATACACTAATTAATTCATGTAAAACACATATATAATATAGTTATAATTATTTTTATGAAGAATAAACAATTTTTTTAATTTACCTTATTCGAGTACGGCAATTTATAAAACTATCCAAATAAAATCATAAAGATATTATATAAAATAAGCAGGCTGTGAACCCCAATCAGAGACCTTCATGGGCTGGGTTAACCCTCAAAAATATCATATTTTCTAGCGGGTCTAGGCCGGGCTTGGGTTTTTAGAACTTTTAATTGAGTATGTATAAAAAATTATTTAATTTAAATTTAGCTTATTTAAAACAGCTGCTAACTTAAGAAATATTGCCATTTTTTCTTCTTCTAATAATAAATTTCAGTATTGTAAACAAAATGATTGCCTAAATATACTTAAATATTGTTTATTATTATTAAATACTAATTCTATAAATTAAACTTTTGGATATGAGTTTAGGCCAGGCTTGGAAAAATTTTTCAAAACTTATTATGGGCTTGGGAATTTTTTTAATATTAGATATGGACAAAAATTTTTACTGTAGGCCTGGCTGGAACTAAAAAATTAAGTCCATTGAAGGTCTCTGACCAGAACCTCAATATTTTACTAAGCCCAAACCTGAACCTTTTTAAAATTTAGTTTTTTTTAAATAAATTTTTATTATTTTAAAAAATATATTTAACATAACATTTAAAAAAAGATAATAAATCAAATTTTAAAAAAATAAGTAAATTTATTTTTATTTTCAATATACAACCTTTTTGGTGAAAATTATTTTGTGTGGAATCCTTTTTATTATATTTTAGAGTACTACATTTTATGTAAAAATTTTAAAATTTTACCAGCATATTTTGTAAGTTCTTTCAGATAATAATAATTTATATTTTAGGAATATTTAATTTTGTTGGTTGTATTATTAAATTAAAGGAGAGAGCAAAGAAAAAAATAATCACAAGGTAAATTGGCTTTATTAATTTTAATTTGCAATTCATTGTCGAAATAAACATAAAAAATAAATATTTTAATTTTAACATCTCAATTTTGGAATATATCATAATTCGCTTATATTCTAATTATAATGACAAATTTTTTAGAGTAAGGCCAAATATAGTAAAATAAAGTTTATAAAAAACTGATGTTTCTGTTATTTTTACTAAATTTTATAAATATTTATTATTCTGTACCACGAACCCTGAATCTGGTTCAGAGATATATCACTAAAACCTAACGCAAACCCTTTTTTAGGAGGATTCACAGCCCTGAAAATAAGTACACATAAAAAAATCTTTTCTCAATTTAAAATGTTTTACCTGGCAACCCTGATTTTATGCCATATCTTTATGAATTGAATAGATGAAGGGTTAATATTTTAAAGGCTACATTTATATATTTAGGAGTTAATATACAAAATATTAATTTACATAAAAATTCAAAAAATGCAATTAATTTTATCAAATGTAGTATAAAGATATATATATTTCTGCGCATAAAAACCTAAAATAAATTTGATCTATACTATAGAACAGTATCTTAATAAATAGCACTCGTCCCTTAAATAATGAATCACAAAAGCATTTGAGAATAAAATGTGTGAGAAATTTTTCTAATTCATATAAATGTTTTAAAAATCTGAAATATTAAACAATTATGAAATTTATGTTTATAATAATAATCTAAAATGTATCTATCAAAATTTATCTTTTTTATATATATAATGATTTAAAATTTATATAATTTGAATGTGATTACTGAAACATGTACAAAGAATTAATAATAATAAAAATTAAATAGATGATAAAATTTACGTAAGGGTTGCAGAAATTTGTTTTAATTAGGGAAAGTGTTAGTAGGAAATAATGTGGGCTGATTTAAAAATGGATTCATCATGGGATTGGCTGGTGGTGGAGGGGGTGGAGGTTGTTGTTGGTGTAACATCATAAGACGGGCTCGCATCATTAAAGGGTAGAGTGATGGCTGGTGTTGTGTCATATTCATGCCCATATATGGATTAAAAGGAGGTCTCATTGGTAGAGATGCTTGGACCTTGTTCTCGTTGTTAGTATTTCGATTTTTGAGGTTTTTCAAAAATAAATTGGTAGGTAAAAGAGAGGGATTGATATCATGGATATCGTCATCATCTTCACTTTCCTCCTCCACTTTCATATTATTTTGAGAAGTAACAACATTACTATTATTCATCACAACAGAGGAGTCAAAAGAAGAATTATATAGAGAGTTTGGGGTGTTCATAGTAAGAGATGATTGACGAGGAAAGGGGATCATTCTTATATTATCAAAACTTGGATTGTTAAATTGCAAGAAAGATGTGGAACGAGGAGGAGGTAAAGGTAAACGGACTAAAATATAATTAATAATTGTGTAATCAAATATAGTAAAATTAACTTGAGTTGTTAAAGGGTTGTGACATGATGAAACTATTTAAGGAAGGATTGAGCATTCCAGAAAGTGGAATTGAGGGCATTCCAATGGGCAATGGAGGTGGAAGATTTAGATAATTTTTTATGTATTGTATATTAGAACCGTCTGTTAGCTGTTGTGTATTTTTATCATTTTGTATCATATCTAAAAAAATTTAAAAGGCATATTGAATAAATTATTGAAACTTGGGGGCATCATAGCTATATCCTGAACATCTGAATTTTGAGAAGTGATATGTATTTCCATTTGTTCTAAAGAATAAATATAGATTTAAAAAAATTGAACAAGGCTTTACTTTTAAAATCTTTAGGAACTGAGTCCCAATCAACAAGGCCACCTTCGTTAAACTTTTCACATGTATTTATATCAATTTTATCATAAGGTATGTAATAAACACCCAAAGAAATATTCCAGTATAATTTGTAATTGGCATTATCTTTCAATCCTACGAATGGAGACCAATCCATCTTAATATATTATAATTTTTTAGATAGAATGGATGGCAAAATACTTGTAGAGTCTTTCCAAATAATTTATATCTATCTTTCATCTTATCTAGAATTCGATTGGCATCTGATCGTGTTTTAAAGCATACATATGCACAACCTCTTGGGGGAACCATCTTATATATAAAACAGAGTAAATGTATTAGGTTTTAGGTATAAATGTACATTGATGGTCTCAGGAGTTATGGAATAATCATTCATCGCCTTCCTAAGGTCTTGTTCATTACAATTTTTAGGTACACGACCAATCCAGATTGTCCTAGAAAGTACTACAAAGAATGTTTTAAATAATCATATATAAACATTATCACAAATTACCTGTTATGCTAGATGATTTAAATGGAACAGAAAATGATGACTTTTTGACTGACTTTTTATCTGTAGTTCGTGACTTTTCTCTCTCATCTTTGTGGTGTGATATTGATGTCTTTTTACTACTACTACTGGTATGGCTTGATTTCTTATGTTTGTGATTTACATCTTCAAATTGATCTCTTTCACTTCTGAATTCTAATCTATTGTTTGACTCGCATTTCAGATCATAATCTTTATTGGTACTAAAAATAGATATGTATAATTAGTTAATTAATTAATAGTAACTCACGTAACTGTTGTCAGCTCTGGGGATTTTATATCTCTATGAAGTGGTTGATCTGAGTAAAATGATGGAATTGTGGGAAGTAATGGTTGATATAACATATTGTGATTATTTGCCTTCGATAAAGAAAGAGATGGTGATAATCCAGGGATATGCTGGTAACTTTCATTTTTTAAATCATTCAGGGAAGATGTACACTTTTAAATAATAAGTATGATATATAGTGTTTGATTAGTTTACATTAATTTGCTTATCAAATTCATCTTGTTGTTGTGCAAGAATTTGCCTGTGCATGTCTCCATAATGTGGATCCATAGAAAAAGGTTTTATGAAATGCTGCTGGATCTGATTCATGATAACAGGATCCGTCAATATATTTTGTGCAGTTCTTAAAGCAAAAGTATATATTTATAATATATAATATATTACTTTGTTATATTAGCTTCGCTAAGAACTGTGGGTTTTTCTGGGGCATTAATTTGATTACAAAAATTTTCATCTTCTTCGTCACCATAATCAAAGTCTAATAATTTCTTTATGTATAAATAATTCATCGATTAATAAAATTTTATATAAAAATATTTGATTATGTAAAGGTTTTAAACCAATTCTCTAGTCATGTTTAACATAATTTTTAATACATGTTCAAAATTTACTTGTTTAATTTAAAAACTAATAATTATAACTATTTACTTAACCCTTTTGTTTTTCTTAAAATTTACTTATACATAAAATAACATTTTCAAAAAAATTTATTAGGTGTTTATAGAAAAAATTATGCAATGACTGAAATATCGTTCCAAGGTTTTCATTTATAGGGATTGACTATAAATCCAGTTCCAATTACAGTTATTATGCAACCCTTATGTATTTTGAATTGTATATAATTTTAATTACAAGGAAAATAATAAAATGCTATATCTATCATTATAAAACTAAATATATTTATTAAACTTTGTTAAATCCAGGAATCATTGAGGTGTTATCTTTGATTGAATTAGGTATAGTTGTAGGAAATGGTATTTCATTGTTTTGCCCATTTTGTATACTCTTAAATATAATGTACAAAATTATTTGGCATATTAAAACTTACATTTTTATAAACATCTTCTATGTCAACTTTACCAAAAAGTTGAGCAGCTAGTTCTTTAAGCTGTGCCACTACCTTTGCATCTACTGTAATTGCTGATATATCACCATCAGATGTTTGCTTACTACAATCTAATTGTTGTTTTAAATATTGACCAATTATTTCTAGTTGCTGATAATGCTGTGGATTAATTCCCATAGCATGAGGATCCTTGAATACTATTGAATATTGGTTTAAAAAATAAATATTTACCTTGCCACATTTAGTTAATAAATCATTAACAACTTTCAAAGCTTCTTCTGCAAACTCTTTTTGAGATTTTTTACTGGATGTTAATTTCTCTTAAATATCATTAGTGACATAAACAATGTTTAAAAGAAAACCTATAAACTTAGGATTAGCTAGGTCTAATATTGGCTGAATAACATCTGTAAAAAAAGTTTCATTTTTTTGCCAAAGATTCAAAACTCTAATGACTTTGCTCTGAAAAAATGTAAATATACGCATAATATATGTGTAAATATATACCTTATCTTCTGGCACACATTTGTAAATGCTTTTAAATGTTTGATATAAATTCTTAGCAAATCTAGGGCCAAAAACATCTTTTTTAGCTCCAAATTGATGTTGAGATTGACGCACAATAGAATCAATGACATATAGTGCTGCAAGTTTATATTCCGGGGGTGCCTAAGCAGAAAATCATTAAAATAAAAATATGGTTAATCAACTTTAGAAACAAATTTTTCAACAGCTAATACAATATGTTTATAATTTTTTATTGATTTCAAAGCAGCTTTCGTTATTTGACTCATACGTGCCTTTGATACTGGTGGCTTTCCTTCATATATAGTCATTAACTATTATACAATATAAATTATAATTATTTTATATAATATCATACTTCTGTGTGAAATAATTTAACATTTTCCATCGAAAACTCACTTATATTAAAAACAGCTAATGAATGCAAATTTACTATAAATATTTTAAATTAAAATTTAATAATTTTTGAATATCTTAAAGATTTATATTAATTAGAAAATATCATCATTTTTTAAATTCAATTATGAAATTCATCTGTATTTTCTTAATTTCTAATAGTCGTTATTTATAAATTACTGATATATTATATGAATATTTTTGCAAAAATTGTAAATTGTATTATTTATCCTAACAAGACTTTTTAATTAAGATAAATAGCTATATAAAGCTTATTTAAAATAAAATGAAATCAACAAGTTAATGAATACTATAAATAAGAATAATTAGATTTATTCAGGTCAAATAATTCCAAAAATTTTAATAATTTATTAAATATTTTAATTATTCAGAATAATTAATTGTATATATTTTATATAATTCTACTATTTATCATTTCTTGAGATAATCCGTCTGCAATTATTTGGATTGTTAAATTATTTTCAAATAGGGACATTTAAAAAAATTATTATTGTATGTATCTTATGTAGAAATTTATATTTCAGAGGGGTTGGGGAGCGGTCACTAGCCTCTTCAAAAAAATTTTTTTTAATTATTTTCAAAATTACTTGCTTTTATTTTTTTAGCTAACATTATCCAAATTACCTTTTTTTAGATGACATTATCTAAAATTACCTCTTTTTTATAGCTAGCCTTTTTTTTTGTGGTATAAAAAAAAATTAATTTTGAGGGGGCTGTTCAAATTTTTCAGACTCCTGCGCCAACCCCCCCCCCTCCCCTTCTTCAGACGCTATTGAAATATTGATTGTTATTAAAATACACTCTGAATATATTAATCTACTTAGACTGCTACAGTTTCCTATTTCGTTTTTTTTTGGTAAAGAGACAGCAAAAAATATTTATTTGGATATTTTGACTTTTTACTTAAATGGTAATTATTTAGCCTTAAATAGAGGAGATTTTGCATAAAAAAGAAAACTGGCAGGCTTATCTATTGTTAAATTTCAACAATTCGATAATGGAGTTCAATATCTCGTAATTTTTCTACTTGGGAAGCGAGTTCTTATTTTAAAAATATTAGTTAGACTGAATCTCAATAAAAATACATCTTTTTAACATTTTTGGCATAAAAATATTGAACTAATAGATCGTAGATATTATCCAGATTATCAAGTCAAAATGCCTTAAAATATTTAAACCAACTTCTACTGCTTTGCGTTTAGACTTGACTTTGTTGGTCTTAGAAAAACAACGGATACTATAATTAAATTTTCAGTTAAATGGAATAATTGGCAAGCGTTGTGAATATCTTAATTATATTGACGAACGTTTGGGTGATCAGATTTTGTTTGCCATGTATAAGCCTAGATTGGAAAAAGATCTTAGCGCTATATATGCGGTCTTGATAGAGATACTATTGTATTGAATTTCAAATTTATTCATGATCTGGCAATCAAATCTGGGTGCGCTAGAAATAGCGAATATATGTAGGTTGACAACAAGATAAATTTATGATTATGAAAATAATAATTATAAAAATCCATTTAAAACGAATACGGTTACTGCTATAATAAAGTTAAATACAATAATATGTTTGAAAAATGGTATAATAAAGTCAAATATAAAAATAAATTTGATAAAGATTATAATAAAACAAAATGTTATAAAAGTGGGTTAAGTTATATAGGAAAAAAACTTTTCCAGCCACAAATGCATGTAAATATGTAAAATAAATGGTCATAATGCAATTTGTTGTTAATCAAAGAATATATAGTGATTCCATAAGCGTATGGGTGGGGGGGGGGGGGGTGAGATAGAAAATTCCCTTCCCCTTCAGAAATATGCCATTTTTTGTTAATATCCTTTAAAGCTAATAAAAATATCCTCCTTCGCCCCCTTTTTCCCGAAAAATGTATGCACACAATCATTTAAAATAGATTAAATGGTTAGGTGCTTTTAAATATTCATTGGGAATTAACACCAGTTAATTCTAAAATAATTCAGGAATCATCAATTTCCAAAAGAAAATTAGATCTAACATTATAAATTATTACTACTTTATTATATTTTATACAAACTAATAAAAATATTTCCCATTTGTTCCAGACTGTTATAGATGTTAAAAAATAATATTTTGATAATAAATAAATTAATAATTGTAATATATTTAAATAATAATTACAATAAATTTAAATAAATTATAAAAATTATAAAAATATAATTTTATAATTTTATAATTGGTCATTCGATTTATTATGATTTATTTTAATTAATATTATTTATTTTACATTCGCAATTTACATTTCTTCCTTTACTTATTTACTTTTTTTTATATTATAACAATCCAATTTGACTTATTATTTTCCTTATATAAACTTATGCTTTTTATATAGAAGTATCACAATGTAATTTTTTCATTTGATAAAATGAAAATATCGTATTATATTATTTGTATATTATGAATTATTATATTCGTTAATTAGATATATTTTATAATGATTATATTAATATAATATTGGGTGAAGGTTAACTAACTAACAAGCATCGCATCTAATATAAAATGATAACCGGATATATATATTGTTATGGTTGTATAATGAATGTTGTATGAAGTATACTATGTGATATTAAATTAATCCATTTATCAAATTAGTGACGACGAGACAAAGAACCTGTAATATCAATTTATTTAATGTTTTATGGAATTGATTATAGGGATTAATTGGAAAATATCATAGTAAGAATGAATTTTGTAAATGTGATATATGTGTGAGCAATATAAATGTATTGAATTTCATTAAATTAATATGGATAAAGATAAAATTGCGAATCGGAATTAAGTCAATGGAATAAATTATGGAGAATTTGCAAAATAAGATAAAATTGTGGTTGATAATAAACATTTTGGAAAATATATTAATGGTTCTGATATTGAATGAATTATTATAAGTGCTGATAGAGAAAAATTGGTAGATGAACAAATTTGCAAAAGTAAGAAAATAATAAAATCATTTATTTTTGGCACAAATGAAAATTTTTATGCTGATTATATTAAATAAAATTGCAGAAGAATGAAGTATGTTTATTCACAATACAATTATTAAAAATGAGAATGATAAATATATGATTATTAAATGATTTATTTAAATTTGGGGAATTATTCTATGTTATGAATATTTATGATAATATGAAATTAATTTTAGGAAATTAATAGCCTAGTAAAACTGGAACATTATGGGGAATAATATTTTGAAATCATTTATACTAATAATATAGTGGCATTTACATGTGGGAAAAAGGTTACTGATAAAAAAACCTGGCTAATTTGGACATTGGGTAAATGGATACTGATAAGATAACCTGGCTAATTTAAACATAAAGATAAAAGAACGTTGGACTCACAAATCTGGGGACCTATGCAAAAACTAATGGGACTTCCGTGAGCTTGATGTAGCCGTATAGCTAGTGATGACTTTTTGTGCGATGTAGAGATCTGGATTATCTCATTTGGGCTCACAAATCTGGTGACCTATACAAAAACTAATGGGACTTCCGTGAGCTTGATGTAGCCGTATAGCTAGTGATGACTTCTTGTGAGATGTAGAGATATAGATTATCTCATATGGCATTCAAGGATAATAGTGATTACTTAGCCAGCTCCAATAAAAGTGACCGCGTGGGCCATACAAGAATGATCTATCTCTTGGCCAGCTCTAGGATAATGGTGATCTCGTGGCCCGTTTACGCACAATGTCGACCAAGCTACAATGTTTAACGGATGACCAAGATGAAGATGAAGCAAGTACTAAAAGATGTTGATGCTGCCTATTAACGTACAAACAAGATCGGTAAAACAATAAATTAACCAGATGACTAACGCACGATTACATATTGACGAAGAAAGTAACTCGATAACAAATCGACGACAAAATTAATTCGCGATAACAATAGCGGAAATGTTAAAAAATAATATTTTAATATTAATTAAAATAAATCAAATGACGTTTTATAAAATATATCGCGATTTATATTTTTACTTTTTTTTATCTTATTTTATTGCATTCAAATTTCACTTATTATTTTCCTATATACTTATACTTTTTATATAGAAGTATCACAATTTAATTCTTTTCATTTAACAAAATCTTTTCCTTAATTCTAGATTGTCATCCATATCGTTCTATCTTATTTTTGATCTTGGTAACCAATTTCGTATTGTTTTTATTAAATTTACCACCTATCCTATAAAAATATCTCGTAGCTATATATAGGCTAAGGAAACCAGGTTGAATTAAGGGTGAAACCCTCTAAATATTTATTAATCCACCCCCCCCCCTCCTATGAGCGATTCTATTCATAATATATTGAAGATTCGAATGTAACAGAATGGTCCAAAACTAATTGCAAAAATAATGAAATAGATGTTGAATTTTATTTTGACACTGGTGCCCTGGTGTCATTAACCATAGTTGATATATAGGCAAGTATTGGACTACCAAAGATTAAAATGACCTGTCTATTGAATGCATATGGTGACCCTCCGATAGGTGTTGAGAGCGAAACACAAGTTAATGTTAATATTGAATCACGAGAAAAGATTTCACCTTTGATAATAATAAACACTAATGGGGTACCTTTATTCAGACTACCATTGATAGTAGCCTTCAACTTAGGAAGGCCTCATCAAACGATAAAACATGTGCGAAATTTGGCTAAGGATTGTCCACAGACCTATCTAAAACATCGAGCTATTGACAAAGAAAAATATTATGTAGAAGTAGGTTCAATAATTTAACCCATTTTCAATGGTAAGATGGAACATATACGTTATTTTGCAATGCGAATACATTTAAAGGACACAACTGTACCAAGAATTTTTCCAGTCCATAGAGTACCATTTACATTCGTAATAATTGAAATGAAAATAGACCGACAAGTGATTACAGAAATTATCGTAAAAATTGATTAGACTACAACTGTACAGTAGTCAGTAGCGTCACTAGGGGGGGGGCACAGAAGCTCGAGCCCTAAACTGTCAAAAATATTTTGTAATATCTATTATTACCATCGAATATATTTCATAACATTTATACATTTAAACTCCATTTTTCCTAAAAACAATGGAACATAAAAACAACTTATATTCTTCTCGAAAAAATATATTGAAAAACGTCCATAAATGTCAATTATATCGACAGATACAACAATTAGATTAATACTATAGATAATTCACTATGTCAGCAATTGCAATCAAATTCTTTGTTAAAAACAGTGTTTAATATTTGCACAAAATTCAAAAATTTTCACAGAACTTTGCTCTTTTGTAGATCAAAAAATGCGAAACTTTGAGCATGCTCAAAGAAGATTTTTGAGCAAAATAAAAAATGTTTTTTGTAAAAATTTTCCATGATTTCGAGAATATATTTTGGGAATTTTATAATATAATTAAATTGTAATAAAATCTTTATTGATGATATAAAACATTTTTGATCTAAAAATTTTTGTGCAAATATTTTGTGATTTCTTTAAAAATAAAATTTTTACAAATATTTTGTAATAAAATAAAATTTTTGAGGTAAAATCTTTTATTTTATTTTTTGATCTTAAAAAATATTTTTAAATGTGAGAATTGGTCATAATATATTTTTTAATATTTGGAATAAGTAAATGATTATTATAAAAATGTTTTGTCATAATTTTGATGTTTTATAATGTAAACTATAAAAGTGACAATTGTCATAATAATCACACAGAACCTTTAAAAATAAATAATTTTAGTTAAAATAGGCTAGTTGAGCATGTTTCGAGATAATCTCAGTGATTGTAAAGCATAATATAGGTGACAATTGTCATAATACTTATTTCACATATGTTTTAATTAAAAATAGGGAGAAATGAATATTTAAAACATTTTTTAAAATAATTTAAATATATTAATATATAAAAGTGACAATTGTCATAACACTGATCTCAGAACCTTTAAAAATAATTTTAGGTAAAATAGGTTGGAATAAATATTTTGATCATGTTTCAAATAAAGTAAAGGTGATAATTGTAATACTCATCTCAGAACTTTTAAAAATAATTTTAGTTAAAATAGGCTAAAATAAATAGTTTGAGCATGTTTCGAGGTGGTTTCTATGATTGTATAATATACTAAGTAAAGATGGCAATTGTCATATTACTCATCTTATAACCTTTAAAAAATTTTTATTAAAATAAGCTAGAATAAATATTTTAAGCATGTTTCGTATAATTTCAATGATAATATACAACATGTAGTGCTGACAATCGTCATAACACTTGTTTCACATATTTTTTTAATTAAAAATAAGTAAAATGATTATTTTCAACATATTTTGACACAATTTAAATGTGTAAACTAAATATGTAACAATTGAATAAAATATAACACAAACCCTTTTAAAATAATTTTAGTTAAATTAGTCTAGAATATATTTGTATTCGGTTTCATTGATTGTTATAATACCTGTAAAGTTGAAAATTTTCATAATATTTCTCATTATTTTTTTTGGATTAACATTATATTTTTGGTAAACACTTAATCATCTGTGTTGATAATAATATAATATAAGATAAAATATTTAGATGAAATCTCAGCTAGAAGATGCATCAATATTATAATAGGGGAGATCGAGGTAAAGCTATTGTTAGATATGTTGATTTAAAATTTTATTTTATTTTATATCTTTTGGCGAGATTTTATTTTTCGTTTATATTAACGTTTTTTTTTATCGTTGCAATTTATATTTTTTGTTAACTCTTTTTTTGTTGTTTCTTAAATTAAATCAATTTAAATTATCTTTTTATATTTTCGCTAAAATTGACAATTTATATTTTTTAACTCTTTTTTTGTTGTTTCTTAAATTATATCAATTTAAATTATCGTTTTATATTTTCTCTAAAATTGACAATTTATATTTTTTAAATCTTTTTTTGTTGTTTCATAAATTAAATCAAATTAAATTATCGTTTTATATTTACGCTAAAATTGACAATTTATATTTTTTGTTAAGAACATTTTTATTTTCATTTTTGCGGATATATAAAGAATATTTTTTTGTTAAAGAAAAAAGATATGCTTATATGAATATATTTTGTAGAACTTTGATTGATAAATAAAAATAAAGAAAATATCTTAAACGTACAATTTTCACTAAATTAACATGGATATTATTGACCACGCCAAAAATCAATACAAATACAGCAGCGATTGATAGGATAACAATGTTAACACGAATAAATTTTAAACCCGTGAGCTTATAAACATTAAATTTAATGTAAAGATATATTTAATATCATATTTCTTATCCATGTTCATCTTTTGAAAATCCTTTCTGGTTTGACATTTGCTTAAAAACCATTTTTTACCCAAAAAATATAAAAACTACCCTCTAGTTTTGCCTTTAGAAAAATATATTAAGGCTCGGAATTTAATATTTTGTCATAGGTGTTCCTTAATGTCATACATAGCTATAAAATAAATTTTCTCGTAAGCTAGCTTTACTAGAAGTCATGCAATAACGATATGTAAAATATATAATACCCTGGGATAGAGTTGATTTGGTAAAATGTTCCGTCTGATTAAAGTTGAAAAAAATGGTTTTTAAATATTAATGTCTACCAGAGTTGTTAAAGTAGCTCGCTACAAGTAGCTGCGCGCTATCTTTTTAGGGCTATCAGTAATAGCGCACTATTTATTTTTCGTTAGCGCGCTCCTTTTTATGAGCGCTACCTAGCTACTTTTTAAAAATATAATGGATGTAACTATAAGCGTTAAAATTTAAATGTAATATCATAATTATTTATACTTTTTATTTATTATTTTATTTTGAAATTTATTTTTTTAATTTGTAATTTATATTTTCAATTTGTATTATAAACCTAAATCATCTGGTGTAAATTATTTAAAATGTCATTGCAAATGGATATCCAAATCTATGTAAGTGAGTCGACAATTATAATACTACTGAAATGGAAGACACCCTAGAAGAAAATGTTCTTGATAACAATAATATTTCCATTTCAAAAAGAAAATATTTTCCAATTAATATAAAAACAAAAAGTGGCTACAAATTTATTTGTTCAATCTGTAAAAAAATATATCCTCGAATAAATCTAGTAGCTATAACCTCAAAAAGACCTAAAGGTAATTGTCATTTTTAAATTGTATTAGTATTTTTATTTTATGAGAATGTTCATGCCAACAGGTTTAACGAGATAGAAAAGCATCTTATTAATTTATCATAGGGGAGACTACATCAAAGACCAGTTTAATTTAAGCCAAATTGTTTAATAATATTGCACATGCCAATCTCAGAAACTGACTAATAAAGTTATTGTCGATTTTATAATTGATACAGTTCAGCCAATGTCATTGGTTGTCCATCATCATCTACCATGATGATTAAAACTCTATCCCTGGTACAGCAATTTTTTGTCTCCAGTCACTAATGATTGAGATAGCAAACAAAGATGCCCTGGTTAGAACAACAAAAACGACTTCCATTGATAATGAAATAAGGGATACTAATATAATAGAAAATCCCCTAGATGCATATATAAAATTAAATACTGTCTTGCGCTCAAGTTAGTGTTGAGAGATTATTTACTAAGGCAAAACTTATACTTTCTGATCATCGCTGGGGATGATAGTATAGAAATAATTTTATTATTAAAATGCAAAAAAATAAATAAAAAATGAATATTACCATAAATAGTTATATTTCATAAATTATAGTCTTTTTACCTAAATTTTTTTATAATCAAAACTAACTATATTTAAATATTTATAAATGTTGATTTTTATGTATTATATACTATGCAATTACATTATAAGCAAAAAATAAAACAAATTTATTTCTAATTTTTTTTATAAAAAGTAGCCAAAGCTACTTTTAAAAAATAATAGTTAATAGTGCGCTACCTTCTTTTTTTTTGATGGGTAGCGATAGCAGTAGCGCGCTACTTTTAAAAGTAGGGTTTAACAACTCTGACGTCTACTACACCATATAAAAAGATATTCATGAGCAAAAGGCAACATTAATAAATAGTTTATATGTTATTTGAAATGCAATTTTAAAAATAATCGCAAAGGGAATCAAAATGTACAATGTCCATAAAAGGGCCAGACTCTAAATGCGCTATTTTTGATAAAATATCTTACATTCCCGTATTGGATTGATTAGTTTATATCTACAAGTGATGAATGGATTTCAAAATTGCAGTATTTTGTTTAATAAAACGATAAAGTTATGTATTTTCATTTTTTGAGCACTTTACACTGATGCTTAACCATTTTACGATGAGTATGGGGTAAAATGGCGAAAATAGCACACTATATATTTACTCATAACTCTTATTGTATTATAGTTAAAAAACTATACTTTTTTTATTTTATAAATGAGGAATTTATCTATAATATTTTTTGCTTCAAAGTTTTAATGTAAAAACTAAAAATAAAAATACCAATCGTTTTACTCCCCTATAAAAAAAATATCAGTGAAAATAATATTTTATTTAAAATCGAAATAAAAAAGATATTAAATAAATAAAGGGAGAGGCAATGAGAAAAACGAAAAGAAATTGATGGCTGACGCTGAGTTCTCTTTTATTTTTTGTACCCATCTGGGTAACACATTTTTTATACCTTAACATTTGATGTTTTATAAATATATAAATCAAAATAATTAAATAAATAAATGTAGCTTAAATTTATAAAAAGGGTTTTATAGATGGCATAGGCTAACTCAATAAAATAATTTTTTTACTCATTTTTCTATAACATTAGTTTCTGATTTTTTTTCAATACATAATAAACAAGTGTAAATAAAAATATAAATTAAATTAAAAGGAAAAAGAAAAACAAGAAAGTTAAAGATAAGAATTTTTATTTTATTTTTATTATATAATGCTTCCGAGCCAAAATAAAAATAATATTCTTAAAGATATTCTAAAGGAGCATTTTCTAATTGATTCTTCTGAAAATTTAGCGACATGCAACATGTGTGGCAAAAAGATGTCGATACCATATGTAAGATAAACTATTCAATATATTTTTTAATTTTAGCAAATCTTAAAAGGCACATAACCTCTCAGCACCCAAACATAATGAAAATAAATGAATCTAATAGCCATTCGTCCTTCAATGCTAGGAATACAGCAAAAGAAAAATTCCAAAAAATTAATATAGATAAATTAAAAGTTAAAATATTTAAATGACATAATAAAGAAAATAATTATTTTTTAGGTTTTCCAATGTATTGTACGGCTGATTACAGTTAATAATTTACACATTAATGGTCAATTATGAGGGTTTCCGTATTTTACTAGACCATATAAGTCATTCTCTACAAATGAAAATAAATACTCGATCAGTCGTCGATAAAATACAATAGCATCCGAAATTAGACTTCAAATTATGCATCAATTAAAAAACAGGTTAATTTTTTTTCAAAATTGATACAGCTACTAGATCAATATTAGGTATTAATGTTCAATATATAAAATATGGCCAGATAGAAGTGCGAACAATAGGGATGGTTGATAATGATTTATCTAATTCTAATGAAAACAATTTGAGCCAGATATTTTTCGATACAAGTGTTAGTGATCAGGAAAATTTATGTATTGAAGATGAAAATATCTCAGTTTACTCTGATAAAAAAATACCAGAGAATATTGACGACTATTATGATAATATGGAAAATATATTAGACGACACTAATAAAAAAACTTCGGTCTAAACTGTGTTAGAAGCAGCTCATATGATACAAATCTGTAAACAGCTTTATTTAAAAATACTTAAAATTAGAATTAGACAAAATTCTTAATATCATAAAATTACTTAAATCCCAAAATATAAAAATTTATTTTTAATGGATAAGGTTTCTAAACCCATGCTAGATATTATTATAAGGTGGAATAGTACATACCTTATAATAAAAAATCTTACAGATAATAAAGATATATATGTTAAAATAGGACAGTTATACACAGAAAATTTAATTGGTCCTGATTTATGAAATATAATATATTTGGGCACTTCTGTTCTACTGCCGTTATATAAATCACTATAAAATTACAAAAAAAGATATACTAATTGGTGCATATTTAGAATGCAAAATGGAGTTAGATCAAATGGACAGTGATTTGTCTAAAAATATGATTAATTGAAATTAACATTGAAATTAACAAATTTAATATTGTAATTAGACGAGTTCTAATTCACTAATCAACTATATTATTCATTTTTGCATTTAATTACTATGCATCTTGGTAAAAATATTTTCAAAGTCCAAACAAGTATAGGAAATTTCTGTATAAAATGTAAGTATATTAATTAAAACACCTTTTACTCATTCATTATATATTTATTGGATAATGAAGAAAAAGATGGTATTGATTTTAAGATGAATGCTGTAAATAATGGTAACAATAATAATATTAATAATTTAGACCAAAGAAGAGGATAAAATATTAAAGTTGGTGGTGAACAAAGTATATTTAAAATACAGTTTTTCAATTTCAAACTTGAAGCAAATAAATTTTGCAAAAAGAACAAAAATATCTTTGACCATGTTACTATTCAAATAGATAATATCGTTTCTCCTAATTATTCTGATAAAACAGAAACTTTTAATAAGTATCATGTTTTTTTGTCCAATTTTGGATATTATGATAAATAAATTAAAAAATAGATTTTCTCAAGAAAACCGAGATATATTAAAAGCTATAGCGCTTTACATTCACCTTCCCCTTTATTTTAAATAATGATATATTTATACCATTTATTATATTATAATCTTCCTGATATATGGAAGAATACACAATATTAAAAGTTTATATCTTAACCTATAATAAAAAACACGAACCTATGTGTAAATCAATAATAGATTTGATAAAAATGATACACACCGATATATCCTCGTATATATATTTGTCTTAAAATTACGTTAACTATACCCTTTAATTCCTGCTCATGTGAAAGATTTAATTTATCAAATAATTTAACCTTATAATTTATATATGTTTTGACCTTTAACGCATTTTAGGCGTTAATATCTGCTAGTGAATATATCGTTTGATATTAATTTTATAAATTTTTTTATCCTTATCCAAAATTAGCTAAATGGCACTTATAAAAAATTTCTCTTTGAGATTAGAAAAAATCAGAAACCAACAGTAAATGTTTTTTTGATATGAAAGAATCTGTTTCTGCAAAGAATTAATTGGAAATATTTGAATACATAGACAACAATGTATAAAATCTTAATTGCTCTCATCATATCACTCTGATCCTTATTTTCTAGTCACTAAATGATTCGTTCTAATATGGCATCCTTGCCATGTAAATAACTCAAGACTTCAATATTTTTGCATAATTATTTCTTCTAAAGATTTTTAGTGTTTTTGTTTTATCAATTTATGTATAATAAATTCTGATATGAGTTAACATCGTGAGCGTCATGGCTATGACTGCAAATTAACCAGCATCTATTATTTGTGTGGCTTTGTAATTTTCGATTATTACCCCTGCTCATAGGCGTAGCCGGGGGGGGGGGGAAAGAGAAAATCCCCCTCCCCCTAGAAAATTTTCCCTTTTTGTGAATATCATTTTATGCTAAAAAATATCCCACTTACCACCCCCCCCCCACTTCCTGACAAAAAATTATGCATATATCTTAAACAATAATTTGAAAGAAAGAATGTAAAAGTTGATATTTTTTAAAACTAAAACTATTCATCATAGTTTATACATTTTTGGAAAAAAGCATTTATATATAAAAAAGGTAAACCAAAAGTGTTTTTTAAGAAATGAAATATAAGCCAAAGATAAGTCTTAAGGCAAAAGTGAAATGTATTATAATTATTAATAATAGATCTACAAAATTACTAAATAATATAATATATCAAATATAATTTTTTATAAATTGAGTAATTTTAATTTATTTATCTTAATAAAAGTAAAATATAATTAAAAAACTATTGATAAATTAAATCATAAATTAAATAAAAAAATTAAAGCACAATACAAACAGTGGAATATTATATGTCGTGGATTTATAGTATATCTAATTTTATCAATTATCATATGACAATCAAATAATTTTTACTAATATAGCGAATTATATATTTTACAGAAAACTATAAAATATTGATAAGGACATCAGAAAATATCATTTA
This sequence comes from Gordionus sp. m RMFG-2023, assembly GCF_954871325.1. Classification (NCBI taxonomy): domain Eukaryota; kingdom Metazoa; phylum Nematomorpha; class Gordioida; order Chordodea; family Parachordodidae; genus Gordionus; species Gordionus sp. m RMFG-2023. Next base: position 21,803,867 of record NC_088776.1, read on the forward strand.
AAGACATTGTGGGATGAATAATATGAAGATTAATTTTTAATATCATTTTTAATTTTAAAATAAATAGATGCGGTTTTATAATTGAATGCAAATTATTGCTATATTTATTATCAAGAGCATTGATTAGTAAAATTTGTTAAAATATTAACTGTAATATATTCTCTAACTGTCAAATATGTTTGTAAAGGTTGAATTTTACCTTAACCAATTCTATATAATAGAGGAATATCAACTATATATCTACTTATTTTTTATAAATAAATTTCTTCTTGTTTGGAATAAATTATTACCATGCTTTTATATTAATGTATATACAAGTAATTTATTATATTTTATATAAACTAATAAAAATATATTTCATATTTGTTCCATGCTTATTTTTTTTATTAAAATTAACCTCCTATCTTGTAAAAATATTATATGACTATATAAGTACTAAGATAAAATGGGGTCTGGGGGCGAAGCCCCAGAAATTTTTTAATCCCCCCCCCCATAGGAAAATCCTGGCTACGCCTATGCTCCTGCTGATGAGAGCATTTTATTGCATAATTTAGATGAACAATAATGGTCAACTGTTTATTCATTTATATATTATTAAAAGGGAAGCTAATCTTTTAGAAATTTAATATCTCACAATAATTTTCTCAATTACTTATCTACCTTCCATCATGGCATCCAAGAGGAAACTAAACACCATATGGTTTTATGATTATGATTAGTCATTTATATTTTCTTCATCAGCAATTATTGATTTGGTTAGACCAACAAATTTTTCCTTATTAGTTCATTCTATAAAACATTGCCTAAAATGGTAACAGAACGTTATATTAATTTCATGACCTTTTGTCAATGTAGGTTGCTAAAAATTATATTACCATGTGTGATTATTAAAAAACAATTTTCAATTGTGGCAGTGTATGAATTAATTAACATTTTTTATCACTTGTAATTCTTTAGATGCAAATTTTTTTTATATCCGCATTCAGCAGTATTTAATACTAGAATAAATATTTTTAAAAATATTATCTATAGAAATGTCTTGTATTGTTTGTCTTTCATTATTTATATACTAGCTTAGTTTACATGCATAATAAATGACAAAATATGAAATTCACAATAATTGTTCAAAGTTTGCAAATTCCAATTAAAAAAGTTACATATATTAATAATAAACCAGGCAGAAGCCCCCATAAATTTTTTTTAGGGGAGTCCCCTGATATTTTATAGATTAGTGACGCCCCTGTCAGTAGTCAACGCCAAACATAAATGCGCGCAAGAGTAATAGCGATATTTAAATTTGGGCTGATTTCAAAGTACTCTTATTGTATGACCATCATGTTATTCCTAACTTAGACGATTTGTTATTGAAAATACAAGGTGGTGATAAATTTACCGTAATAGATCCATTTGAAGGATGCGCACTTACAGATGGAAGTAAAATCGGAGTCTCGGGAGTTTCTAATCTAATAAAACTACTCATAAGAAATATTTTCTTTATCGACAATTACCTCTTTATGGTGGGAAAGTGCACCTTCTATATTCGAGAAAAGATTGTCAAATGACCGATGCATTCTTAGATCGTAATTATTTAAAGTCGAAACGATGAGGAGCATATAAAAAAGTTGTGAATCGTGTTAGATAAAATACAGAGGCTAGTTTTAAAGCTGAATTGACGGAATCCGCATCATTTTAAGATGTGATTATTGATTAATCCGGTGTACAGCCTTTCATCAGTCGAATAAAAAGAATAAACAACCTTCAATAATTATTGAAATTTCACCTAATTTAAATTATAATATATTTTATTTGAATTTAAGCCTCTGATGACGATATATCAAATTTAACTATATTTCTTTTCTTATTCTTATAACATAAATTAAACATCAATTTTTCAATAATCAATGAATGATCTTTTTTACAATTTCTTTTTCAATGTAATAATAATAATCATCATACCTCTTTCGGATTTAATACATCTGTTAAAAATAATTATTTACTTTATGAGATTACACCACACCCACCCTTATTGTCAAGCGTCTTTAATTTAAAAAAATGTTAATCATAATATACATATGTTGCATAGTATGCAATAATTTATAATTTTTTCATTTAAATTCTGATGTTCATTTTCAATGTTTGTCGGTCACTATAATCGCATAATATTCAGGCAATAGTTGCTTCTCCGCGACTTGGTTGAACATCATTGTTTAAATATCTAATATTCAACATATCTTACACTGAGGTATTAAATTGTTTCCCAACGGATTTGTTGAACATCATTTCCAAATATATCGACAGTGATCCATACGGTGATTGATAAATTTTAGCCCGAATCCTTCATGTCTCCTTGTAAGAAATACAGATCATCAGGATTAATCATAATTTTTCGGGTGACTTTATCCCGATAATAAGAATTAAAAAATTTGACTTTCTATCCATAAGAGGACGCTGTTGGATTCATCTATGTTACTAACTTCCCATAAGAAATGCGGCTTTAATGTCCATAGGAGGACGCCATTTAATTCGTCTCAGAAGGAGGCCGTTTTATTCATCTCACGATTTAAGAAATGTGGCTTTTTTGTCCATTAGAAGATGCCGTTTTATTCGTTTTATTTGTAAATACTATCGTATATATCACCACGAATTATCATATTTAGGAAAACGAATTTATGCACTCGAATCATTTACTATATGATCTTAATTTTTCCAAATAATATTTTTTTGGTTAATATAACATTTCTCAAAACGAATTTATAAATTTAAATCATTTCCTATGATTTTAATTTATTCCAAATTATATTTTTTTGGATATCATCCCTCTGAAAAGATTTCGAATAATTCTATTCCGCGTTTACTTTAATCATAATATCCACAAATAATATATTGGCACTTGAAAGCCTATCTTTTCCTCCTAATAGAGCCAATATCGAATAACTCTATAAAATTTTTCTATCAAAAATTATATTTAATAATATCCCAAATTTTCGACTATTCAATATTTTATTTTACTTTGATAATATATTAATTACCAATTTTGGAATATTTATTATTTTATTTTACTTTGATAGTATAGTAATTCCCAGTTATATATTTGTCTAGAAGCGGCTTCTTCTCCGCCCTTTAATATACTGCACCTTTAAACAGGGATCATTTCCCCGCATTGAAACTATAGTGATAATTGCGCTATTTCCTCATCACCCCAAGATATTAGATCCGTTGTTGCGGCAAAATTTTCAAAAGTCGACTAAAAAGAATATACAACGTTCCATTGTAATATGCATTAAATTTTATTAATTTAAGAGTATCGCCTCAGATGGCGATACTTTATTTAACTATATTTTTTTTCCTTATAACATAAATTAAACATCAATTTTAACAATAATCATTGAATAATCTTTTTTTGCAATTTCTTTTTCAATGTAATAATAATAATCAAAATAGCTCTTTCGAAGATAATACATCTGTTAAGAGAAATTATTTATATTATGTACAACACATCCTAATCCAGATAAGATGAAGGCCCAGAATGCATCAAAATCTAATAATATATAATAACTTCTTTTTTTTCTCTCACTTATGAGTTATCTTGAGTGTTTTACAGTTAGTAAAACTCTCTATTACATAGATTAACTAACGTGATAGTAACTTGGCGTGGGCGAAAAAGGGACAAGATTTCTTTGAGGAGGTTAAAAAATTATTGTCATTCGAGGAAACGTTAATTCCTTAAATGCGCAGTGCATTTTTTGAAATGCGACACTTCTGATTCAGGGTTATGGGCTGTATTACACCAATTAGACGGAAGGACAAAACCTGTTTCGTTCGCGTCACGGACTTTATTAAACTCTGAGAAACATCCGATTGATTAAGAGTTTAGTACTTTTATTTGGATTTAAATTTTTTTATTCATAATCGAATATATACCCGGTCATATAAATGTAATCGCAGATGAGTTATCAAAGCTCCCTATATTGGACCTGGAATAGCATCACGATTTCAAGATGCTTGGAGATTCGGAAGGTATATTTGGATGACTAGCATTTGTCCAAAAATATTTTAAGAAAAGAGTCGAAACTAATTTAAAGTATGTTTTACGAGTTAAAATTTGAATAGAACAGAGGCTATGTCGACTTGGCTTAGCCGATAGACAACACTACAAATGTCATATATTCAAACTAACATCTATAACATAACAATATTCAATTGAGAAAAAGTTTGTACATTTGCTTTTATATTAAAATGAAATTACTATTTCTGCATATTCTTTGGGTAAAAATATGAAACATAATATATCATAAGATGATTTTCTGTTAATTAATTATTGGCTAATTGACAGGATTATGTTATCTTTTATTATATAGTGTTAGTACATATGATATGACTACAAATCGATTAATTAAACGACACAAATGGCATATCGATCTAAGGTAATATTATCAAACAAATTCTAAATATGCTTTTATAGAAATATAAAACCTTCAGACAAAATATCATCAGTTTTAAATCAGAATTTAACTATTGCTGACATACCTTCTCCTAATGGATTTAATTCATCTTATAATCTAATTCAAGAAATTGCTACAAATGATGCTGATCCAGCACTTATTGTCAAGGTATAACATTTTATTAAATAAAATTTAAAATAAATTTAGAGATCATGGGAAATAGCACTTGGTTCTGTGAAAAAAATTCCTATGAATATGTTTATAATGTACATGTCTGGTAATTCAATCAGCCTTTTTCCTATAATGGTTGTTGGTATGTTATTTATGGGTCCAATCAAAGCATTGTTTGGTATTAAAGCAAGTAATATTTATGTTTATACCCCCCCCCCCCCCATTCCCCTTGCACAAATTCACTGAAGGAAATAAATCTTATAAATTTAAAGAACAATAAAAAATTTAGATAAATGCATATATCTTTTCTATAATTTAATATTTAATAGAGCCCTGCATCTAATTTAATTTTCAGGTTCAACTGTTTTATTCAATTCAAACTAAGTAATATTATTCAATAATTCAAGTCTGTTTTAAATTTTTTTTGAGAAAATAAGACCAATCTGAATTTTTTATATTGAACTGTTACAAAATATAATTTTTTTATGAAAGCAGAAAATTCTAAGTGCTAGAGTAAAATAAAATTTTTGTTAGTATTGAAATAAATATTTATGAAAATATTTGGGAAAAAAAATTTGTTGAGGTTGAGTTGAGTTCAAAATAAATTTTAAAATCAAGGTTCAAAGGCAATGTCAATTTAGGTTTGGATTGATCCATGCAATGCACTGTATTTATAGCAGACTATAACCAGGGCTTTAAACCATAAGAACTTTTTGATCAGGTTTAGTTCTGGTTCATAATTGGGTTTATGTTTGTACCAACCAAAGGCAGTGTTGAACAAATTGGCATTTTATTTATTTTTTACTTTGGATCAAGACTACTACATCTACTTATAATATATATTTAAAAAATCCTAATTTTTGGAAAGTGTATGTGGCCTAGTCAATAAAGAATGGCTTGCCAATTAGATAATTTGTGTTCAATTTTTTCTGAAACCAACTTGGTGGTTCCAGCCAAGAGAGACAATATATAATGAATCAGAGGTGTTCACATGATTCCATCACTTAATATCAGTACTGTAGTCCTAAAACTTGTGGCAGGGGCATACTATTACTCTAAAATGATAGTAGGAAACACTAAAATGAGCAAAAAATAGAGGCAAGAATTCGTTGCAAATTCTATTTTTGAAATTTATTTATTTATTTTTTTAAATAGTTTATATCGAATTATTATTACATTATATACATTTATAATAAGCTATTTAGAAAGTTATAAATATATATTGCATAAAAATGAGGTAATTTTTTAATGTGTAAAAAGGGAAATACGTATTTGTCATTCTTTTTTTAATTATATTAACTGCATGTTTTTTTAATTGGTTATCGTTTGCAGACCTGTGACTTATGAGTCTCTTTTTTATATATGGAAAAGAATTCCATTGACTGAGAGGAGACCTATTAACATTTATCATTAAATTGGAAATATGTATAAAACTTGCTCACAAATCTGTCATAATGATATTCATATGGTGAAAGTCATATTCACATTCAGCATGCATGTGATTGTGCTGATACTATTTTAAATCACTAGGGGGTGGGCATCTGTCTTTTGGGAATTCATTTTAAGGTTTTGAGTTATCTTAATTTTCTAAAAAGTGACCTGATCGGATTGTAAAAAATTGTAGATATTAAGTTCATATATTCTTTATAAAAATTCCTTACAAAAACGAATGAAACGTTTTTTAGCCATATACATTAATATTAACGGAAATTTTTTCAAAATATCATAGCAGAGCTCAAAATTAAAAAATATTTAGACACATATTAAGCCATTTTCTTTTTGATATTTCATAAATGCAGATTCTCATATTTTTTGACCTATAACATACTTCAAAAATTTTACCATTTTCAATCCCAATCCATATTTTTAAAATTTTCATAGCTTGGCCTGGATTTATAATTTCGTCATTTTATTTGATATTTAGTTGTATTTTATTTATCGTTTCGAAGATTTATTATGATTTTCTAACTGGTTAATTAATATAATTAAATTTGCTAAAAGAAATTCTGTAAAAAAAAGCTTTTAAGCCCAGCTCAGGTTTGTATTTTTAATTCTAATAGCTTACTCCAGGCCATTCAGGATTCTGAAATATTTAAAATGCTAAGCAAATATGGTCAAATCAAATATTTACTTTTTAAATTATATTTTTCGACATGATTTTAATATAGCATTTAATATGATCGAGGGAAATCAAGCAGGAATACAAAAGATTATTTATTTTTTGGGCAACATAGGAAATATATTATTAGCCTTATATAAATGTGCTTCAATGGGTTTACTCCCAACTCATCCTTCAGATTGGCTTGCTTTTGTTCAGTTGCCACAGGTATATTATATTTACAAAATATTTAATAAACATAATATTTTAGCAATCCGAATACTCTGGTGGTGGTTTTGTTTTGCATTAGAATACCTATTTCAAATATTTTTTTACACTTTATTAAATTATTTAAAAATACATTACATTTTTATATATCATATATGATAGAAATATACACTAATACTGAATATTGTCATTCTTACTTTGCATTTATTTTAATAACTGATTAGCGTCTATTTTTTTACATATGCTATTGATAATGTGATTGAATTCTTTTTCTTTATCTGCATAAACATGATGGCCAGCTCCAGAGATAATCTAAAATATAGTTTTCATGAGATACATAATATATATAATTTTTGTCTTTGCCGATACCGGCATCAAAAAATTTTCAATAAGATATTAAATTTTTCCCCAAAAAGTGAAAATAACGGTTTTTCATTTCTAGAAAAAACTATGATTCATGACCATTTAATAACCGTATTCTTTGACATGGCAAAGATCCTTCGCAACACTTAGTAGAAGTCTGCTTACTCATTTTAAAATTATTTTTTAGGATCAAGCTGATTTTTATATATTAACATTTATTTTTAAAATATTAAAAAGGGATGTATATAGTGAATCGGATGTGGCCGCGTGATTCTCCCCTTTAATATATATATATAAATGAATTTTATTGCATTTTAAAAAATATTGTGTTATTGTTAAAAAATTAGATGTGTTTTAGAAAATTGCTATTTTATATATCATTAACCCTTTTTTTTTTAGGAAAAATAAGTTAATAATTCTACTGAATAAAGATAAAAGAAACATTTTATATAAAAATATATTCACATATTCTTTGATAAGTCTTACATTTTTAACGTATATAAACCAAGATTCACAATTCCTATTTTTTTTGATGTTTTATTATTTGCTGTCTATCTGAAATTTGAATCTTTTACAGTCAAAATTTATTGTATTCCTGAGGAAGGTTATGATTCTATTCTAAGTGACTCATAAGATGAGCAAGTTTTTGCTTCAAGATCAACAGGCATTGATTCCATAAGTACATTAAAAAACATGGAAGTCAAAATTCCCCAGCTACAATTAACGTTTATAATAAAAATATAAGTGTAGATTTAATGAACTCGTTGACTGCTGTATACACATTAGATCATCCAAATGGTATCATTGCATAGTCTTTATATATTGGACAGTATGTTTATTAATTCATGTTTATTATAGAGTAGGAATTATGTAGCACTATCAATTTTCGTAGCAGATACTTTGTAAATCATTTGAGGAATCTTGGTACAAAAAAAAGATCAGTTCATACAAGATATATATAAAAAAGTTGCAAGAGGTCCACATAAGGAAGTAAGAAATGATCTATTTACATAAATTTGTGCAGCATTTTAAATTAAATCATTTCAATTTACATGCATTGTATTTAAATACAATGCTGGAAAAAATTTAGAGCGATTTTCTAATTTTTTTATCAATTTTAGAAATGGTAATTAACGACAAAAATAATTAATTTTTTTTAAAATTATGTCGTTTATTGGTATGTCGCAATAGAAGAATTTTAATGTAAAATTAATAAGCAAGGTATTTACAATACAAAAATCATCGGTGAATAAATTATTAAATACTGTTGACTAGTTATATATGAATGTTCTTATTCGATTTTTAAAAAGGGTGAATTAAAGAGGTCATGATTGAAAATCTTCTGTTTCTCTTCCATGAATAAAGACATTGCCCCAACCTCTACTAGCTGTGATGACCATGTTTCAGAATTAATTATAAAATTTAGATTTAACTAATATTAAATCATTTCGCCAAAAATATTACCTAAACTTCTACGTTTTGTCAAATTAGGGCCAAATCTTTTTGTCATCTATATGCGCGAAATCTAGAAGCTTAGGCAATATTTTTGGCTTAAATCTTAATTTCGCCGTTTTTAAAAATCGGTGAAATCGAGGTTTTGACAACACTAACCATGGGAGAGCAATAGTAAACCTAATAGGTATTAGGAGCACCTCCATACCCGAAAGATTGGAATTTTCTTTTGGTGACTTACTTCTACCTATTTAGCTAAATTCGAAATCCGACTATGTACGGCTAGCCAAAACCTGAGGTTCTCCTGACTAGCGTAAAACTATGTATTGATTTTGCGCTACGTTTTATGAAATATTTCGTTACTTTTAACATGCTGTCAGCTGGAATTGAGATGCTTCACTATATATTTTTGAGTTAGGAGCAAATTTTTATAATATATATTTATTAAAAAAACTAGGAAATATTTATTTTTTGGCTATGAGCACTGATTTCATATATCATATTTATGGATATCAAGTAATATAATAATATTACATATTTTAAAAGAATTTAATTTAATATATCATCCCTAAATTTTTATTAATCAATCAATATGAATTAATCTAAACTATTGAAAAATGCAGAATATAAATGATTCGTGTCAATTATTGTAGCATATAAATTTATTTTTATATTAAGTACTAAAGCCATTTTCTTAATTATGATTTAAATAACTAATCTAATTTTCAGCATTTTTCATAATGTTAATAGCAGAGTTGTGTATTTAATCGGTTACATACGATTCGGTCAATTGACCGATATTTAGCCGGTTAAACTCAAATTTTTAAGACAATTTTAACTTTATTTTGTATATAATGGTAAAATGAATCAATATTAATTTTATATTTTTTAAATTCATTGTCATTCAATAACTAATGTTTCGCTCTTTGAGTCTTATTCTGATTCATATTCAATATTATCATTATCAATTTCCCTATTGTCGAGATCTTCAATCGATTTCTGTTTTAGTATGAATGTTAGTCTAAATCGACCAATTTCTTCTGAAGAAGAGATGGATATTGTTAGTAAAATTCCACTATTCATAGGCATGGTGAGCAAAGATCATTCCAAGGCCAGAATCTGATTGTTTCTAATGAAAGTCACTGCTTTTTACATAATTTCCTATTAAACATGCCGATTTTACTTCAGAAATTTATATCAACTTTAAATATTTTGACCATCACCTTGCAAAATGCCTAATTCTTGTATTATATCACATTTCATTAAATTCGTCACTAATAAGATGCTCCCCTTGATACTGGGGACCCAATAAATAAGCGCCATTATGATCAGATCTATTTATAACGTGTTTTCTTTTTCCAAACATATTTTCAACTTTTTTTTCCCAGATTTTTTAGAGTATTTGATCGGTCAATTGACCGACTCGCCAACCCTGGTTAATAGTAATTTTTTATTATATTTTATACAGTCCGTCATCTTCTAGAAGAAAAAAAATATGAAAGAGTAAGGTAAAGGGGTTAATAATAAATATATTAATATTAAAGGTGATTTAAAAAGAGCAAGGGTGATTAATATTCAACATTCTGAAAAATGTAGATTTTTATGTCATCAAAAAGTTAATGCAGATGAGAGGGAAATAATTAATGATGCTTTTTTGAAGTTTAGGTCAGAGTTGTACATTTGCTCAAAATAAAAAGATCTAAAATTTGAAGATCTTTTATTTTTTAAAAATTTTGTGTAACGATCTTCATGATATTTATTTTTTTACCCCTTTATTAAAAGACCAGATGTTTTTCAATTTTATTAATATAATATTTCCTTTATGTTTTATACCTCTCCTCCTGCCTTGATGAAAATTGAAAAACATCTGGGCTTTTAATAAAGGGGTAAAAAAAATAAATATCATGAAGATCTTTGAAGATCGTTATACAAAATTTTTTAAAAATAAAAGATCTTCAAATTTTACGATCTTCAAAGATCTTGCTCAAAAATCTTCAAAGAAGATCTTTTGTACAACTCTGGTTTAGGTGATGAAGGAAAGGGTTTTTTCTATGGTAAATTTATTGTTCAAACTCCATGCAAGAGTATAAAATATGATTATCTAAATTATAAACAGTATTCCTACTTGTATAGTTTTGAATGATAATTTTCAATTTTATAAATTTAATCATATTCCTTTTACAAAATTAAAATATTCAAGTCAGAACGATTCTATTTGCAATAAACTATCATTCAAAGCAAATAACATATTAAATCATTTATTTCAGCAGATTCACAAATGCGAAGGCCAAATTTAAATCAAGAATTAGTTCAAGCTAATTTTGCTCACATTAAATTCATCCCAAAGTGACTGGCAAAATCTATGAAACTAAAAATGATATTAACTCAATGTTAAAGTTTTTGCCAAAAGCTGATAGAGTACGTGGTAAAAATTAGCGATATTCATTTTTAGTAATTTGTATGAATATAATAGTATAAAATATAAATTTACCTTATATACTATTATATTTTGATAATTTATAGTTATAACTTTAATTTATTTAATAAACAAAATTTAAAAAAATCAAATGGAGTATTTTGAACAAAAAAATATGACAATGTGAAATTTGCTTCATTTACATTTTAAATTCATCAAATATATTGCTCATAAATATTTTAAGCAGACTTTTTATGCTAACAAAATTTTGCCTATATTTGAATTTAAACTTTAAAATTGACTTTCCCGATTTAAGCAATTTTGCAAGTCGAACAGTCCAATTCTAGACCGACGATGCATTAACTGTTCTTTTATATAAAATTCTACCTTGTTAATATTCCAAAGATTGCTCCTTAGGGTATAATAACATAATAATTTTAAAAAAAGCCAATATTCCAAATACACTAAAAACCAAAATTTATATGTTCAAGTATCTAATGGAAATGTCTCCGCCCATTTAAGAAATATAAGTGATGATCATAATGAAACTTTTTGCAGCAAGCAAGCTACTAATTGCCATCCATCAAAGTAATTATTTTCTAACCACGGTTCCATTTAGCAATGAGTTAATGATAATCAATTTTTCTTTTAAATGGCCATATTAGAGATCTGCAATGCCGGCCCACTTTTGAAACGTAAAATAAATTTTAAAAAATGCACTAATGGAAAATCAAGCATTATTTTTATAAATATTCTTTTATTAAATTATATGTAGACTATTTTCCGATAATATCACAGTGGGGTCATTGCGTCCCATAACAAATTAGAATCACTGTTTGAAGGATGAAAATGTCAAAATTGGTGTTTTTTATATCCTCATATTTTTATATTTTAAGTAAATGAACTTATTTGAAAAAGTACATAATTATTATGTGACCAGGAACCGGAATCAAAGCCCTTTAAAATTTATTAAAATGTTGTGGGATTCATTTCAGAGGGTGTTCTTTACTTTCAGTTTGGAACCGGAACCCATTTTTCAAAATTTTTAGGGAACCGGAACTACTTTTTAAAAAATATTCAAAACCTTTTTAGCCCAGGCTCAAAATGGTTCTAACTCCCCTTAGACAGGAGAGGGTATAAATATTTTCTGGAGGTTTTTTGGTTTAGCCTCAACTCATTTTCGAATAAAAAAGGAGAATATTACCCTGTAATATAGTAATAATCAGGTTTTTTGGCTCATATTGTATTAAATTAGGATAATAAGATATTGAAAACAAAATAACAAGGTTAAAATCAGGGTTGTATATTTGATGGTCAAATACAATTCGGTCAATTGACCGATATTAGAGGTCAAATTCAAATAAAGGTTTTTAAGACAATATAAAATATTCAAATAAATGTTTTTAAGCCAATATAAACTTTATTTTGAATATATTAGTAAAATGAAAAAATAATATTAATTTTATATTATATTTTAAATTTCTTGTCTTTCAATAACTAATGTTTCGCTATCCGTGGCAGAGTGTTCAAATTCATATTATATATTATTATTTACTATAATATTTTTTAATCAATTTTCCTATTGTAGAGACTTCAATTATTTCTGTTTTAGTAAGAATGTTAACCCAATTAGACCAATTTCTTTCTGGAGAAAAAGTAGGAATGTTTGTAAAATGTCACTTCTTTTAATAGGCATGGCGGACAAAGCCCATTCCACTAGCATGAGACAGGAATCTGAATGTTTCATATAGAAGTTACTGCTATCCACATAATTTGTCATTAAACATGCCGCTCTTCTGAAAATTTATGATTATAAGTAGCATTGTGATGACATGTATTTATAACGTTTTTTTTCTCTTTTCAAATATATTTTTTTAATTTTTTTACTTCCGATTTTTTAAAGTAATGGCCTGTATTTGACAAAGTCAAATGCTCCTCCGGTTAATTGACCGACTTTCAAACTCTGATTAAAATATTATTTCCTTCAAAACTATATTTTTTAATCCTATTAGTCACTACAAACTTGAGCAACGTGAAGAACTTTTTATTCGGCGAAAAATAAAATAAGCTGATACAATTACTCACATGCCCAATTTTAAAAATTTTCAATAAAATATAAATAAAGTCATTTTACTTTGACGTCAACATATGAATCTGGCCTAAGGTATTTAACTTGAAATCCGATTCCACTATCAATCCATGATCTTGATCCATATATAATAGTCATTGGCAACTCTTTTTTTAATTGGGGAATTCTCCTGATCATTGGATATTTGGCCCAGCCCCAGGGGATAGTCATTGACGAAAAAGCTGATTCACCACTATCACATAATTAACATTTTAATAGAAATAGTATTTTTACGTTGGATTTTGAGCATTGCAATGATAAACATATTCAAAGATCGAGGTATCATCATCTCCCAATATATTTGTAAATTTTTTTTGTAAATCAGGTCTTGTTTTTTCAACTAGGAGAGGCCCTTTTATGTACAATGTTATATTATAATACTAATAAAATCAGAGATAAAATATATAATATTTATTAAATTACATCACCTTATATTAAATAACTCTTAAATGTTATTTGGGGGTTGTAATTAAGAGTATAATGATAGAGAGATATGGTGTTTGATGTTGGAGAGTGTTGTGTATTTTTTTAAAAATGAATAACGTTTTTTGTTTATTATGTTTGAAGGAAAAAGGAGGGTAAATATATTTTTGATTATTGATAAAAAGTTTTGGATTTAATTTTAAATTGAATAAAATAATTATATTTTTTATACAAAAGTTTTAGATTTAATTGTAAATTGAATAAAATAATTATATTTTTTATACGAAAGTTTTGGATTTAATTTTAAATTGAATAAAGAAATTATTTTTGCCCGAAGAATTATCATATTGGAATTCTGCCCTTAATACCATAAATTCCACATTTTATTCTAACGAAATGGGTCAAATAAAAAATGTAAATCTTGAGTGGTGAGATGGAAAAAAAAATAAGTGAGTGGCTGGATGGAACATATTTCGCCCCAATTTTTAAACTGTTATATTTAAAGGAAATTTTATATTAAGTTTTGATATTTTAGGCACTTATTAAGTTTAACCTAAAATTAATCATAGATATAAAAATTTAAGCGATGATAAATAAAATTTTTAGCAGATTTTTCGTAAAGATGGCCAAATAACTGAAAAATTGCTACTGGCTATTAAACGCATATTGTTAAACTGAAATAGGCAAAAAAAATAATCATAAAATTATTTTTTAATCTTAACCATCAGTAAAAGTTTAATTTTGAATATTTAATTTTTAAAAAAATAATTTGAAAAATAATATGCAAAATATGTATATTTTAGCTTTTAAATTAAAAAATCTTTTGAGGGCATTTTTTAAAATGTATACCTGATTTTATTGGAAAAAAATATTTTACAGCTTGTTTAAAATACCTAACCTATTTATAATTTATATAAAAATATGGAAAAATTAAAACAAATTAAAAGTAGGAAAGCCGAATGGAATAGATTTTGTCAAAGCTTAAGACTTCGAGGCATTGACTAAAATGATCGAATAATACCTGTAACGGTAGTCAGATAATAAATATTTTAAGTTTTTAACATACACAAACCACGACATATTGATATGCCATAATTTTATTGACTATTATCAATATCTAATTAGAAAAATGTAAATTGAGAAGAGAAAAAAAAGACTTATTATAAATAACAATGTTAGATTTCAGTCATAGATAAAGTCATACGAGATCGTTCGAGCACATAAGGTTAAAAGATAGCAAGCCAAAAATCGAGCGTTGTTAAATTTATTTTAAAAAATTGGACATTACGAGCGATTGCACCCTGTATAATTTATAACTATATATTTATTAGCATTTTTTACAAGGACTACCAAACGCCCAAGTATAATGATATGTATATCCTCTCTAGAAAATTTAATGAGTAAAGTCTCGTTTACAGTTATGCGTGTAATACAGAGATGTCGCTTTACCGATGCGTAATTCATCGCTAAATGATGGCATAGTATAATTTACAATTATGTATTTGGTACATAACCCAGGATACATATCCCTGGTAATTGTGATTTACCAATTCAAAGGTAAAAGAAAATTTTTTTTATATAAATATTTTTATAAAATTTATTTTATTAAAAACAATGTTAAGTGTTTTTAGAAAAAAAAATATGAAATGGTTTTTAATTTTGATAATAAGCCTAGTATGCTTAACAAGGTTATCTTTTATAAAGATTTATATTATAAAGCTCTTAATAAGAAGTTCAATGAATTTGATCATTTATTTACTGTATTGTTATTAATGTTGTATCCAGGAAAATAATTCCCCGGAAAAAAAATCCCCGGAAATTAATTCCCCGGAAAAAAATTCCCCAGAAAATAATTCCCAGGTAAATAATTCTCCGGAAAAAAAATCCCCGGAATAAAATTCCCCTGGAAAATAATTCCCCGGAAAAAATTTCCCCACTATACATTGAATTGCTAATGCATTGCTAAACTGCATTGCTAAAAGGCAATCAATCATTATCAATTATAAATCAATCAAAAATTTATTACGTATATTTTTTTAATGATAATTTTTTAAACTTTTTTTAAAATATATTTAAATCATTTTTTTATTATAAATGAAGAATACTGATTAAATGATATAGTATATAATTTTATTTTTATTTAATATTATTAATAAGAAATTTATTTTTCTAGCTTATTAAAACAAATATACATTTTATTCAATTTTAAAAATTAACAAATATATATCCGTAAGAGGGCGTTATATGTTTTAATATGTATCATTTTAGGAAACGGAATGATGATTGGATAGCACTTTTTTTTATATTTGGGTATATATACATATGAAAAACCTAAAAATTAAAAAATTTTTTTAGGTTTCTTTGATGTTTAATGAGTAGGTTTAGAATAGTAAAACAATGGAAATTTTTTAAAGTAAATATTGCTGGCGTTATTTATCAAAATCTCTTCATTTTTGTTTTATACGTGTATATTTACGTGCTAAGCATTATTCTAAAAAATATTTTGAAAATAATTTGATTTGACCGATTGCCGAGCTCAAAACCGATCACTCACTAAATATTCGATTGACCAAATTTATTAGGAATATAATTTGAAAAATGTTGATTTTCGTTTTATATATCTATAAATACGTATAAAACATAATCCTAATAATTCTTCAGAATTAATTTTATCAAAATTTTTAAATATTTTATTTGAGAATTATTATTTCGTTGATTTATTTATAGGGAATTTTTTCTCCTAATTTTGTAATTTTAATTATCTTAAAAACGGAGATTTTTTTTCCGGGGTATTATTTTTCTAGATTCTTTTTTAATATAGCTTACATTTAATATATTTATTGTAGCTTTCGTTCTCTTCGCTACACTGCACAAGGTACGATTCCCAAACAATTTATTTTAAATGAAATAGTTACATTTCTCATATTTAAATAAATATATTATGCTAAG
The DNA here is from genome assembly GCF_954871325.1 of Gordionus sp. m RMFG-2023. Classification (NCBI taxonomy): domain Eukaryota; kingdom Metazoa; phylum Nematomorpha; class Gordioida; order Chordodea; family Parachordodidae; genus Gordionus; species Gordionus sp. m RMFG-2023. The sequence continues at coordinate 21,820,537 of NC_088776.1, forward strand.
CTAACCTATCTCATATTTTACTTTTAATAAACCTTTTATCGGTCCGTTGTCTCACCCCCTCCTTCATTATTATATAGGATTTAACTTGTAATATACAATAAATTTATTGAATTTAAAACAAATTAAACAATAACATAAAATTTATCGAATTTAAAAACATTTAATGGTAAATCTAAATATATTTCCGCGAATATGAAGTTGATGATTTATTTTCAAAAAAGATACTCCAGCAGTAGTCCGCCAACATATTTATACGATTCTTGCCGGGAATTTAAATTGAAAACTTAAGACCCCCCAAAACGAAATTCTTTACCATTTTTCTCAAAAAGCAATCGATAAAAAATTATAAAAATTAATAAATTTATAAGGAAATATAAATCTAACACTATCACCAATTTTCAGGGATTTTCATTTGATACTTTTTAAAATATATCCGTATTACCATTTTTGAGATTTCGAAAAGTTGCCTTTATACGATAATATTTTTAAAACTTGACGTGAAGGGAAAACTTAGAAAACGAATTCGAACTCAATGTCAAATTCTGCACCAAAACTTGTTTTTATTTATTTTTTCTCCCATTTTTCTTGTCACACAGTACAATTAATAAAAATTGATAAAGACATAAATATTAAATAAAACCTATACAATAATTTTAATCTATATTTTTTCAACTTTTAGGTAGAGATATCAACATCCAAGGATGTTTTTATCATCTAACTCAATCAACTCATAGAAAGATTCAGGAATTGGGGTTAGAATCATCATATCGGAATGATCCAATGTTATGCTTATTTGCAGCTATGATCGATGGATTAGCATTCTTACCTATACACGATGTCAAACGAGGTATGGAGTATTTAAAAACCATTGTATCGGATGAAAACAAAGAATTATTGTTTTATTTTGATAAAAATTATGTGAATGGAGAATTGAGACATGGGAAAAACTCTCAAAGGCAAGTAGAGCCATTGTTCCCACCAGAAACATGGAATGTGTTCAATGTTACGATTGCTGGGGAAAATCGAACAAACAATGTATGTGAAGGATGGAATAACCGATTTAAGCATATTGTAGGCAACAAAAAACCGAAGATATGGGAACTACTTGAAAAAATAAGGATGGAAATAGCGGTTGATATGGGAAAAATCGGCCAATGGAATATTGGGACATACACTCCCAAAAAAAATCGTATTTATGCAACGAAACAAACTATTTTAAAAAATTTATGCATTGATTATTTAGAAGAGAGAAGGGACTTGCCCAATTTTCTCTCTTCAATTGGAGAACATATACGTTCTAGAATTGTTTCTTTTGAATAATATAATTTATTATTCTATATATCATTTAATAAAATTATAATTATTTCTTTTCTGTAACTTTTGAAAAAAATTCATAAGCAAAATAATAATTGTTAGATTAGAAAAATATAATACTCACTGCTGATAATCACCTCTGGATGTATTTTGATTAAAGTGGTCAGCATTTTTCATTACTTTTGGCAGTATTTAATTAAAATTGGGCAGTAAAAAATATAATTTTGCAAGTTTTATAGTGATTTTGTATTCAGTCAGTTAAATTCTTAAAGTAGGTAAATACTTCAGTAAAATAATATTTATCAAATAGAGGGTATCAGATTGAATTGCTAATTTCCTATTTAGCCACAAAATTTATAAAATTATATTATTTAATTGCTTATCCTTGTAAAAACAAAAAGGGGCGCTATTTAAGAGTCAGTAAACTGTGAAAAGCCTTTTATCATATTTCTAAAAAAATGATTAAAATTTGTGTAAAAATAATTTTTCAATAAATACCTAAAAGTTGATGAAAGTGTGTAAAGGTGAACTAGATTTATTTAACTTTCGTTTTATTATTTAAAATCTCAAATCCTCGAAGAAATTTGACTTTAAAAAACATTTCTATTTAATTAAATACTGCAGAGCAGATCCGGGTCACGGGATTTTTTTTCCGGGGAATTATTTTCCTAGATTCAAATTTACTAGTAATATAATTTGAAAATTGTTCATTTTTGTTTTATATATCTATAAATACATATATAATATAATCCCAAAAAATATTTTAAAAATATCGTGGTTTGGCGGATAACCGACTCGTATATGTTTTACTCGTAATTATAGATATATAAAACAAAAAATGAACATTTTTCGAATCATATTACTAGTAAATTTTATCAATCGAATATTTAGTAAGTGGGGTTTTGAGCTCGGCAATCAGTCAAATCAAATTATTTTCAAAATATTTTTTAGGATAATGCTTAGCACGTATATATATACGCGTATAATACAAAAATGAAGATTTTTCCATGGATAACGCCAGCAATGCAGTATTTGGTCATTCGGTCGGTTTTCGGGTCAAATCACGATATTTTTAAAATATTTTTTGGAATTATGTTTTATACGTATTTATAGATAAATAAAACAAAAATCAACATTTTTCAATTTATCTTAATAGCAAATTTGATCAATCAAATATTTAATAAGTGGTCGGTTTTGAACTCGGCAATCGGTCAAATCAAATTATTTTCAAAATATTTTTTAGAATAATGCTTAGCACGTAAATATACACGTATAAAACAAAAATGAAGAGATTTTGATAAATAACGCCAGCAATATTTACTTTAAAAAATTTCCATTGTTTTACTATTCTAAACCTACTCATTAAACATCAAAGAAACCTAAAAAATTTTTTAATTTTTAGGTTTTTCATATGTATATATACCCAAATATAAAAAAAAGTGTTATCCAATCATCATTCCGTTTCCTAAAATGATACATATTAAAACATATAACGCCCTCTTACGGATATATATTTGTTAATTTTTAAAATTGAATAAAATGTATATTTGTTTTAATAAGCTAGAAAAATAAATTTCTTATTAATAATATTAAATAAAAATAAAATTATATACTATATCATTTAATCAGTATTCTTCATTTATAATAAAAAAATGATTTAAATATATTTTAAAAAAAGTTAAAAAAATTATCATTAAAAAAATATACGTAATAAATTTTTGATTGATTTATAATTGAAAATGATTGATTGCCTTTTAGCAATGCAGTTTAGCAATGCATTAGCAATTCAATGTATAGTGGGGAAATTTTTTCCGGGGAATTATTTTCCAGGGGAATTTTATTCCGGGGATTTTTTTTTCCGGAGAATTATTTACCTGGGAATTATTTTCCGGGTGTTTTTTTTCCGGGGAATTAATTTCCGGGAATTTATTTTCCGGGGATTTTTTTTCCAGGGAATTAATTTCCGGGGATTTTTTTCCCGCTTACCATTAATGTTTTATTACTATAAAAATGATGCCTGATAAATCTAAATAGTTTATTTCTAGTGTGTTTAAAGGAAGCTATACTGGTAAATAGAATTCTCTGAAATAAAACGAACCAGACATAGTCTAGTGCTATTGCTAAGAGATTATTTAGTAAAGCAAAGCTTATACTATCTGGTCATCGCTCTAGACTTAGGATTAGGAATTATAATATAGAAATGATCTATTGTTATTGAAATGCAACAAAAATAAATAGGGCATATATTTTATATTACCAATATTTTTTATTAGTGGACATAGATCATATATACAAAAAATATTTTTAAAAAATCAAGTGTTAAAGGTAGCGAAAACTATCTTATATAAAGGTATCGAGTTATATTATAAAGTAACTAATCGCGTGCAACTTTTTTGAAGAAATAGCAGTAGTCAAAAGTAGCGTTTGACAACACTGGCAACCATGTATTTTGACAAAATTTTAGATTATAATATATATTTGATTTTAATTTCGTCATTTTTAGAACTGGAAATGCCCCCGATGATCTGAAGCAGTAAAGAATTTTGGGAATGTCTAAGAAGTTTTTAACTATATAATAGACCTGACGTGTAGATAGGAGTTAATGGATATTTTGATTTGATTTTAGATTATTAAGGTTTTTTTCTAGGAATATTTGAATAAAGGTTGAGCCACCTATTGATGACCCAAGTACATATATTCAGTCATTATTCATAGGAGTATAATAGATCTAGGATGGAAGAAAAGTATTATGTTCTCAAAATTTCACTTATTAAATATTTTTCAATTGATATAATCTGACGTGCATTCTGTTCTATCTCACCTCGGTCTCCCTTATTTCAAAAGTCGGGGTAGGACAAATTTTTAAAATATGTATTTGAATCAGAGACCTGCAGAGGTACCATTTGCACAGCCCGGCCCGGATTTTTAAAAAAAATTTTTTAGGTCCGGCTCGGAATTTTTTAAAATTATATTGGACCTGGTATATACAAAAGATTCACCTATTTGGTATTTTATTAATTTTTCAGCGAGTATTATCATTTAATAAGCAAGCATAATAGCCAATGTTGTTAAACGACTCGTTTTGAGCCGATTTTTTAAAACGACTAGCTCAATATTTTCGCCAGAAAAATATTGACTAAGCCTCAAAATTTTGATACTATATGTCTAGACCTTTGCTCCTTCTATGAGCAAAATTTTTAGGCTTGCGTAATATTTTTCTGGATAAAAAATTAAGTTAGCCGTTTTTAAAAATCGGCTCCAAACGAGCCGTTTAACAACACTACTACATATTTTATTTTTTTATTTTAAATAGATAAGTATATTACAAATTGATACTATAAAAAATTTGTGTAAATAATATTTTGAAAATATACTATATTAATAGTAGTATTTAATCCTTTGTGTATTTATTCCATGGCAGGAAAACTTTAATTATATTGTGTAATAGATACTATGAGTGTTAGCTAGTGTTAACTTTCACCCAACATTATATTAATCATAACTATATATAATCATTATAAGTATAACCATATCTAATTGACGAATATAATAATTCGTGTTGTATAAATTTTTTAAAAAAATTTTAAGGCCCGGTCCGGGTTTTTAAAAAAAAAAATTTCAGGCCCAACCTGGGTATATTTTAAAAATTTAAAATACGTAATTTGAATAATTTTAAGATACTTTTTATTTTTTTTTATATTTAAAATACAAATTCTAAATACTTGTCTATTCAAATAAATATACGCGCTATATAGCACAATCTTGTCAAAAATTTATAGAATTTTCTTAAAATCACAGGGTATCTATTCTTCACATGCAGGAAGCGCTCAAAAAAAGATTTCATGTAAAAAAATAACACATTGACGGAAAAAATGATTTGAGAAAATATAGGAAATTAAATAGAAATTTTATTTAAAACTGTATTTTTTCTAAATCGCCAATACCAATATGGGGTCTGTGAGCACCTCATTCAAAATAAAATTTTTAGCTTAAAGTAAAATGTGATGCTACTGAAACAACCTGGTCAAAATATCAAAAGGTTTTTTTGTAATCAATTATAAAATCTATTTTGTGCCTCAGACGCCACTTAACCACTCAAGGTTTAAAAAAATTAATATGAAAGGCTAAATAATGATGTTATATGCATACTATAAGAACACATTCTGTAATTTTAACAATAATTATAAAAGTGACTATCCATTATTTATTTCATGTAAATAAATTCTAGCTAATCGATTTTAAAAACAAAAATTTTAATATTTTATTTTGGATATTATTTTATACCAATTAATAATTTTAAATATGAATTAATTTGATTTGTAAAAAAATAAAATTTAATTCTTTTTATAAAAAAATATATCAGGAAAAATTGTAAAAATGTGATACCCCAAGGTCCTGCCATTCTTAAAAGAGCCAAAGGATTGAAAGGTTGAAATAGACTAGTCATCATTTTTACCCATAAAGGTAAATTTGTAACTTTGTTTGAATCTATAGGTTTTTCTGGAAATCCCCATGGATCACATAAAATTATGTGCTTTATTGAGTCTGGGTACTAGTTTTGTTAAGTATAAGCATATATATATACATAAAGAATTTAATGGGTTATGTATATAGTTAACTTAAAAATATCTTCGACTATAATTTAAAAAATAATTATACAATTACAGGACCAATTTGGATATTCATTAATTTATAATAATAAGAACTATAAAAATATTTTATTCAAAAACCTGATTGCTATATTTTTTAGATACATGAGCCATTTTACCCCAAGTTTCACTTATATTTCTTATTAAATTATTCCTAGCATTCATAAGTCCCCTTATTAAAAATGGTAATTCAAGCATTATTTTAAAGATCTATAAATAGATGCTGATGCAAAAACATGGCATTAGGTAATAGATTTTTTGAAAATTTTTAAAACTTAAATCATTTAGGGCACATGTTTCTTAATTTTGAAAGACCTAATTTTGCTGGAATCTTTTTCCAATGATAGAATAACTCCATGTGAATATATTTTTCAGTAAGATTTTAATTTTCATTTATTGTAAAATTGTCTGAAATTTTTTAAACATGTACTATAGGTGCGAAAACAACTAAGTTTAACTGCATAAGCTAAATCTTAGCCAACAATTAGCTAGCAAAAATAAATATAGCTATTAGGAATAGTTGTAAAAAATGACCAAGAAGACTAATAGCCATATAGACAATTTTAAATAGCTTTATCTAATAATCTTTTTTAAATCAGTGTAAGCACAAATATTTTTATTAAAAAGATAAAGTAGGAATATGGTAGAAAAGTGAGAACCCTAATAGCTATAAAAAACACAAAACAAAAGAAAATGTAAAAGATCATAAATTTTTTTTTATATTTATGCGTGTGCTTTAATAATCTTTTTACAGAAAATTTCAAATAATCTAAAACTAGTTTTAAAAAAATTAACTGCACAAATATATAAAAAAAACTGTTTAAATAATAAAGTGCAATTGTTTTAAATAAAACTACAGAAACGATTAAAAAATTGTAACATGTTCAAATTTTTTAAAAAAATTGAGGTATTGTTTTTCTGAACCATTCCAATTAAAGGCCTATTTTTTTTGGAGGGGGGGGGCAAGCAGGACCCTGTCCATGTCCTGGTGATATTTTTAAAATCTAAGCCTGGGATTCAGTCTTTTTATAAATGCAATTAGGATAATTGAACTATATTTCAAAAAAATAATAACTTTATTCTCTATTTTAATGTTATGCATTAAATTTAAATATACTACAGTAGGGTTATTCCATGTCAAATGAGCAAAAAAATCAAGATTTTCGGCCGACCCCTTTCAATTTCGATAAAAAGTTGTAGACTGGTTATATATGTTCCCATTAGATTATAAACAAAATTTTAGCGCATTAGTAACTATATTAGCCGAGATAATCGGGGTTAAAGGTCCAAAAAACGTCTTTTTTTGCTTTTTACTGATGTCAAATAATTAGTTTTTAATTTAAAACTAAATATGATCAAATATTGAATCTAATATCAATAGCTAAGTTAATAATTTATGATTATGACGAAAACATCAAAATTAATTTTTTATAAAATATGGGTCATCTTATGGTCAGTTGAAAACTTGAAATTAATATTTCGAAATGTATATGATCTCCGATTTTTATTTTTTTTAAGAAATATTATCCGTTTACTATTTTTTTAATAATTTCTTCAACAATTAGCATGGCTGGATATTTATTTTAAAAAATATTACGATTTTTATACTTTAAAAAAAATAGATGGCGCTATATATAATAGTTTTAATATGTTAAAATTTATTTTTTTATTGATTAAAAATATTTTAATGTATAATATATCATAAAATTAGATTATATAACTCTGTAAACCTTATTCCCTTGAGATATTCGCAGGATAAAAATTTTTAATAATTTTTTTAATATTTCAATGTAAATTAAAAATAATTAAAAAATCCGACTAACATGCGAACAAAAAAGCAAGATTAAAGGAGTGCAGGAAATATTAAGGGAAAAATCGAAAATCATATAATTACCCGGCCTACCCCCCACCCCCCCCCCCTCCAGACTAAGTCATACCCATCAAGACCAAGAATGTTATAAAATTGTCATTAACCAGAAAATTTCAAAGATTTTTAAAAAAATTTTAAGCGATATAATTAACAAAAAATTAACTAGTTATAAAATTTTGGGTATCAAATGAATTTGAGCATTCTCTATAAAATTTTTGATCAAAGTCTTTGAATTTTGAGCATATGTTTAACACTGAAAAAATTAATAAAAGTAAGTCAGCTGTTTTTATCTTTTCTTAAAATTATTAAAAATAAACTGATTAGCAAAATTAATTAGCGAATTTAATCGATAAATCACAGTTGCTAAAAATACAAATTGATTTCTTTAATATTTTTTCACAAACACCGATTCATATCTTTTACATATAAATATTTTTACTTGTCGTTTAAAAATAAATAAATTTTTTTAAATGAAACCCTTAAAAGATAAGATAAAATGTTGCAATCCACTGAATAAAGTTAATCATAAAAATTTTAAAAAAAATTTAAGATCAGTTCTTCCATGGATGCTTAATATAAATAATCATTTATATCTTCAACAAAAAATATGTAATTCGTGCCGATACCAGTTAAGTAAAATTGGTCCACATTTCCCGAAGAATTTATATCCCCAATAACCCATAATCAGGATGCCTTTGAATCGATTAATGAAACATTACACAATATTGGAGAATCACCAATTAAAAGAAAACGTTTAATGGAGAAAAAATATCCTAAGAATAAAATTCAAAAGATTGAAAAAGCAATAAAGAGTAAGGTTTTAGAAATATCTGATTCCGAGATTGATAGTCCAATGAAAGAGGAAATTCTTATTATATTAAAGGATAACTTTGATAAATTATCAAAAAATCAACAATATCAAATTCTTACAATTTTGCCTCAAGGATGGAGTGTAAATAAAATTCAAAAGGAATTCAACGTAACATCATACATGGCAAGAAAATCTAAAATGATGGTAAAAGAAAGTGGAATTCTTTCATTTCCAAAACATAAGGCAGGAAAGACACTAAACGAAAAAACATTTAAACTCGTCAAGGATTTTTATAGTTCTGATGAAATAAGCCGACTCATGCCAGGAATAAAAGATTGTGTATCTGTTAAAGGCGAGAAAGAACCAGTTCAAAAAAGACTTATATTAAATAATCTTAAAGAAATATTCAAGATGTTTAAGGAAGAATACCCAAATATATCAATTGGATTCTCTAAATTTGCCGAACTTAGACCAAAAAACTGTATTTTAGTTGGAGCTAGTGGCACACACACTGTTTGTGTCTGCGCTATTCATCAGAATGTGAAATTAATGACAAATGTAATGGCTGAAATTACAGCAGGAGAAGATTACTGTATAAATTCTTACAACTATCTATTGGCGCAAATTATTTGTAATCCATCTCAGCCAAAATGTTATTTAACAAATTGTGATCAATGCCCTGGTATAGAATCTCTTAAGGGACAATTATACCAATTGTTTCAAAGAAATCGTATAGAATATGTCACGTTTAAACAATGGATCACGGTGGATAGAACAAATCTTGAAACTATTATAAAGTCCGTTGATGATTTCATCGATTATTTATTAGAAAAAGTTCAAATTTTACTGCGTCACTCGTTTATAGCTAAACAACAAAGTTTATTTTTGAAGAATTCCAAAGAAAATTTAAAAGATGGGGAATTTTTAACAATTCTAGATTATTCTGAAAATTATTCCTTCATTTTACAAGATGAAGTTCAGGGATTTCATTGGAACAACGTGCAGGCCACTATACATCCATTTGTAGCATATTATAAATCTGGAGAAGATTTAAAAAATATAAATTTTGTTATTATATCCGAATCATTAAACCATAATACTAGTGCAGTCCACCTTTACCAAAAAAAATTCTTAATTTCTTAACAGCCAAATTTAATTCTAAACCAGAAAAAATAATATATTTTTCAGATGGAGCCGCGTCTCAATACAAGAATCGCAAAAATTTTCTGAACATATGCCTTCATAAATATGATTTTAATATTCCTGCCGAATGGCATTTCTTTGCCACTGCTCACGGCAAAAATGCATGTGACTGTATCGGGGGAACTGTCAAAAGATTAGTTGCCAGAGCTAGTCTTCAAAGGCCAAATAAAAATCAAATCCTAACCCCATTAGAATTATATAATTATGCTAAAGAAAATATTAATGGAATTCAATTTGAATATATATCCAATCAAGAATATATCGAAGGGGAATTAGCCCTTCGTAAAAGATTTAATGCACTGCTTATACATGGGACCCAAAAAATTCACGGGATTATTCCCATTGATCAAAATAGACTAAAAACCAAAATATATTCTAATTCCAAAAAATATAATATAAAACAAGTTTCGTTTTTAAATGAAAAAATTATATTTAAAAATATTAATGGATATGTAACATGTGTATATGATGATAAATGGTGGTTAGGATATATAATCGATAAATATGATACAAATGAAGAAGTAAAAATCCGATTTTTACACCCTTGTGGACCTTCAGCCTCATTTAAATTTCCCCTGAAAGATGATATTTTAGTGTTACCTAAATCTCATATTCTTTCGCTGGTCAATCCTTCTACTCCCACCGGTCGAACATATATATTATCTCCTGAAGAAATCTCACAAGCTAGCCAAGCTTTGTGTTCCTTTAGATGAAGTAAGATTTAATTAATTTATAAACTATCTTAATTAGGCTAAATTTGTGAAGATTTTAAAAATTTATGATCTGAATTACAAATAAATATATATAATGGACATTGTAATCGATTTAGTATGATATATATACATTAAAATATTTTTAATCAATAAAAAAATGAATTTTAACATATTAAAACTATTATATATAGCGCCATCTATTTTTTTTAAAGTATAAAAATCGCAATATTTTTTAAAATAAATATCCAGCCATGCTAATTGTTGAAGAAATTATTAAAAAATAGTAAGCGGATAATATTTCTTAAAAAAATTAAAAATCGGAGATCATATACATTTCGAAATATTAATTTCAAGTTTTCAACTGACCATAAGATGACCCATATTTTATCAAAAATTAATTTTGATGTTTTTGCCATAATCATAAATTATTAACTTAGCTATTGATATTATATTCAATATTTGATCATATTTAGTTTAAAATTAAAAACTAGTTATTTAACATCAGTAAAAAGCAAAAAAAGACGTTTTTTAGACCTTTAACCCCGAATATCTCCGCTAATATAGTTGCTCATCCGCTAAAATTTTATTTCTAATCTAATGGGAACATATATAACCAGCCTACGATTTTTCATCAAAATCGAAAGGGGTCGGCCGAAAAGTGATTGATTTGACATGGAATGACCCAGTAATAATTGGTACCTTGTCTATTTATTGCAAATTATGATAGATAAACAGGGTTGCCAGGTCAAATTTGCAAATTGCGGAAGATAATTGGTATTATGCGGGAGAAATATGAAAATTGCGATAGAATATAAAAATTGCTAAAAAAAATTTTTTGCGGGCCTTCGCTGGGATTTTGAATTGACTTAATTATCCGCCTATTATTTTTTATAATTAGTTTATATAAATACAAAGTCGGTAACTATTTTTCAAAATAAAATAACATCTTGATTAATTAAAATATATTAATTTTAAAAAAACCAACGATCTTTTTTAAATATAAAAGAATGTAAACAAGATAAAATTTTATAAAAAAACGATTTTAATTTTACAATTAAAAATATATTTTATGCGAATGTCCCACAAAACGACCGCAATTGGGAATCTACCGTGTGTGTGTATAACTTTATAGGGATATTGGCTTAATTATCACGTATCACGTTTAAATACATAATAAGGTACTCCAAAAATAAGAAATAATACAGATGCAACTACAGTTGCGGCAATTGTAATCACTTATCTTGTAGTGCAACTCACAGAAAAACTTATCATCACAATGTTGGTAGAATCTTTTTCCCATAATATTTAACGACTCTAATATAAATGAAAACTATACTTGTAGAATAAAAATGAGCAAGGCTATCATCAATATTTTAGGACCTAAATCCAGGAGGCCAATTCTTGGCGATTTGAAAGATGGGCCTACATATGCAATTCTAACAGATGCATCTAATAAGGGAAATAGTAAAATATCTCCCTTGATCCTCCGCTATTTCAACAAAATTAAGGTCGTTTCAATAAAACTATTAAATTTTTTCCCCTCAAATAGTGAAAAATCCAAAGACATAGCTAACCATATAATGGTAAATATAGCAGATTCGAGATTATCAATAAATTGCATGTCAGCTTTCTGATCTGATAATGCCTCAGTGAATTTGGTATAAACAGAGTGTATTTACAGAATTGAGTCAGCACAATGTTGGTTGCGATATGTTCCTAATACCCGCCATCGATAGAATTTTAAAATTTTATAAACCTTTAAAAAAATATTTCTTATAAAGATTATAAAAGCTGTCCTAACATTTTGAAAATTTTTTTCAATAATGAATGGCAGAGGTATATTTAGGAATGATACATGCTGTTAATGTGTAGTTGCAATCAGAAGAATTTTAATAAAGATTTACAAAATTATGCTGAAGATGTGTTCAACTTTACAGTTAATAAATGACAATAAATTTTATAGCGCCATTGCTAAAACTTAATTATATTTTATTTGAGATTTAAATAATAGAACTAAATGTTTACCGTCGTTATTGAGATATTTATAAAATTCCTGGCATGACATATTATATATTTGTTTAACCATTAGCTCGGCCTCTAATGTTGTTAAAGCAATCCGATTTCTCTCCTTTATTCAGGCAGTCCTCATCAGATTAGAATAAGGTAAGTAGAAGACATACTAGCATATTTTTCCCAAGCATGGGGATTTATCGTTATTACGAAAAAATTCTAACCATTTCTCTTCTGCTTTTAGACCATCTAACTTTAAGTTTTCTGGCGAATCATAAAAAATAGAGAGAATTACAATCTCCTCAAATAAGACATCAATGTCTTTCGGTATTTTTAATATATTTATTAAATTATAAAAACCATCAATTATGGTTTCTGTTCCAAGATCATAATATTTTTACATTTGTAAATAGAGTTATTAAAATCAAATTTTGATTAAATATTCTAAAATTGTCTTAATAAAAATATCTGCTTCATTTAAAAATGTATTAATTATAGTATTATTTGAACATTTTAATATAATATTTTTAGCAATAGCGCCATAAAATTTATTATCTGTAGAGATGAACAGAGCTGAAGCATGATTTTGTGAATTTTTTTAATATAGAATATTCTGATTGCAACTGAATATTAACTGCATGAAGTAGATTTCCTACATGAGAAACGAATCCCAAATATGCTTCTGCCATTTCGTACTCGAAAAAATTTTTCAAAATATTAGGACAGCTTTTAAAATCTCTATTTAAGAAGTTTTTTTAAGTTTGTAAAATTTTAAAATTCTATCGATGGCAGATATTAATGACAACCACCTGATAGATATATATTGCAACACTCACACCATTCCGAGTCAGACCACTTCACCAACTCTTTTAATTCATTAACTCTTTTAGTTGATGAACTAATTTCGTTAAAACATTTCATCACAATTATTTCAACATCCACAGATAGTACATTCATTACCTTCTTGCAATAATTATGTAGTATATACAGCCAATTGGTATTAATTCATTATTATGCTGCCTCAATTCGGTAACTTTGGTTTTTGCCAAAATTTACAGAGGCATTATCAGCGCAGAAAGCTGACATGCAAATCATTGATAACCCTAAATCAGCTATATTTACCATTATGTGGCTATCAATATTGTTGGATTTTTCACTATCCGAGGAAAAAATTTTAACAGTTTTTTTTGAAATGTTTTTATTCTTGTTGAAATAGCAACAAGGGAAATGTTTTAATATTTCCCTTATTAGATGCATCTGTTGGAATTGCATATGGATGCCCATCTTTCAAATCGTCTAGAATTGACCTCTAGGATTCAGGTACTAAAACACTTGATAGCCTTGCTTATTTTTGTTCTGCCACAAGTAAGGTTTGCACTTATATAGGAGTCGTTAAATATCATGAGAGATTCGACCCACATTGTGATGATATAGCTCAATGAATGTTGAACTACATGATAGATGTATACGATTTCCGCAAATGTAGATGCATCTGTATTATTTATTATTTTTGAGAAAATTTTTGTATTGCAATCGATGTAGATACACTCCCCTGTACTGACTTATATGAATGAAAGATTTATTATTGGATATAAATAAAACAGGATAGAAAGAAATTTACAAACTAGACATGTTTTTCAAATAAATATTTAAAATTTATTTTAAAAATATAAAAATAATCAATTAATGCCTCTCAAAATTATTATTTATATATTAAAAATGTTAAAATACTAAAAAAAAATTGCTGGTGAAATTAAAAAATTGCGGTAGATTTTTGCGGGAGATTTCCAATTGTGGTAGTTTTGCGGGGGAGAGATGTCTGCATGTAAACTAAAAAATTGCAGGAGTCTCCTGCTGATGGAGGGAGACATGGCAACCCTAAGATAAATGATTATAAATATGAAATATTCCAACCTCCTGATTTTTTTTTATTTTTTAATTATGATATTTAATTAGGTATTTTAATGAAAATGTATTTTTCACTAACAGGCTGAACTGGTGGGTAGGCCTTGTAGGTATCTAATCTCAATTTTCAAGAATTTTTTTTATTATTTAAAGCAAAAATTGTAATAAATTATACTATTGAATATCAATAATAAATAAATATAAAATTAAACATTATATTAATAAATAAAATATTATAACTTTAAGGGCATAAGCAGAGGCTAAAAAAGCTCCAAAACTATGAGCAAGTATTATCATCGTAGTGATCTTCATGTTTAAACGCCATTTTTCAATAGAAGAAATAAATATATTTTCAGCTTCTTTTGGACAACATGGAAATTGAACCCTGGTACTTTTGCCAAAACCCAAAATATCAAAGGCATAAACCTTTCTATTTATAGATAAACTGTCTAAATTTTTTACCCAAAAGGCTAAGCCAGCAGCAAAGCCATGAATTAATACCAATGGAGTTGGATCAGAGATATCATTATTTGAATTATTCTTATGGCAATTGTTTGCATCATCATTTGATTTTCCATAAAAATTTTCAAATTCATTCACATTTTGAACATTAGTAGATTGAGTTTTTTGAATATCTTTATGGTCACAAGATAGTGTCCATATATTTATATTTGGTCCAATATTAATTTGATATCTTTCATTATTGCATTTTAAATCTAAATAAACAAATGGTTGATAAAAATACAATAAAAAAATTAACTCAAAAATATTTAAATTAGTTTAATTTAAGCTTAAGTTGGTAAATTCGTGTTATTTCAACAAATTAAAACTAAATAAATATTGTATATAAAAATTACTAATAATTATCACTCCTTTGTAATTTGTCTTACTGTTAATGTTGAAAATGTTAAAGATAAACTAGCTAATTTTGATAATGTGATATAAAAAATAAGTAATTATCGCATTTACAGGAAAGTATTTTATTTTCTGCCTTTTCAATTGCATATAAAGATGTTGGGCACCATTTGTACAATGAGGCAATCCAATATCTTTAAGATTATATAATTATATTAAAATATTAATAAATTACTTAGATGTAGCTTCAATTTTGAATGAACCATTATTAATATCATTCGACATTTTAAAGGCTTTCTCTTAACAAGCAGCTGATATAAATATATATTATAAATTAACTTAAAATGTCCGTTTGTTTATGACATTTACTCAATCATTTAACAGATGGAAATAAAATATATTGGTTTTTTAGAATGATATGTTAAAAAGGAATGCGCAGATTTTAGTTAATGAATTGTTATTTCTTTATTAATGATTTGTGTAATTTTTTAATCGTATAGCAGTTTATTCAATTATTTGTTCAGTTTTATCGATAATTCACAGCTATTTATGAACAATTGGACTTTTTATTTAAACCGTTCAGTAGAGTCACTAGGGGGAGCTCAGGGCTATAGCCCCCTAAAAATTTTGAATAGCCCCCTGAAATAAAAAGGCTCACTGATATCCCCTCTGAACTAAAAATATATTTTTTGATAGCCCCCTGAACGATTTCTTTTACAATTCTAATTTTCATTATGCCAGCTTGCAATCAAATTCTGTGTTAAAAATAAAATATCAATATCACTCATAATGCTTAAATATTAATTTAGCATTAACAATTGAAGCTTAATTGATTTTTATTATTTAAAATATTTTATAAACCTAATTAAATAAAAATAATTATTTCTTAATTAACAAATTTAATATTGTAATTAGCGGAGTTCAAAATCACGAATCAATTATATTATTCAATTTTAAATTTAATTACCATGCCTCTTCCTAAAAATATTTTCAAGGTCAAAATAAGTATAAGAGATTTCTTTATAAAAATTAGCAGACATATAGTTGATAATCCTCTATTATATAAAATTGGTTATAAAATATTAGGTAAAATGCTACTTTTACAGACATATCTGACAGTTATAGAATATATTACAGTTAAAATTTTAATAAATACTTTTGCTAATAAATATAGGTAACAATTAGCATTGAATTTTTTAACGCCATCTATTTATTTAAAAATATTATTAAAAATAAAACATCTAGTTATTCATCCCACAATGGATGTAATCTTAATAGATATCTATTTTTCCTTCTCTTTTTTTACGTGTTTAGGAAAGCTATTTTTTTACATCTTTGAAAAACAGTTTTGAGTTAAATTTTTAATAATATATTTTTGATATTATTACAAACTACTATTATTTTATCATATAATATACCAACTAAATGTGGTGCGACAATAATATATAAAATCTTAATTGCTTTAGTCATATCACTCTGGTCCTTATTTTATAGTTACAAAGTGTTTCATTTCTAATATGGCATCCTTGCCGTGTTAATAATTTAAAGCTTCAAAATATTTTTCTAATTATTTCTTCCAAAGATTTTTAGGTTTTTATTTTATCAATTTATCTAACATATTAAATTCTGATATGAGTTTACATCTTGAGTGTCATTATGACTGAAAATTAACCAGCATATATTATTTGTGTGGCTATGTAATTTTAGATATTACCCTGCTGATGGAGCATTTGATCGCATAATTTAGATGAGCAATAATGGTCAACTGTCTAGTCGTTTATATATCATTAAAAATGTAAGATAATCTTTTTGAAATTTATGTTATATCTGTTGATATGTAATTGACATATATAGATATTTTTAAAATGGCTTCGAATAAGAGTTAGATAACAATTATTATTCTTTGTTCTTTTAGAATTTATCATATGATTTTTTATATTGATTTTGGAAATAGAACTTGGGAAATTATCATTATATTTAGAAAAATATTATTAAATATGTTTATTTTTATGTTTATGATGCTTATTAATTTAATGTTGAGATTATACATATATATAATATTGGTGCATGTGTTTTTTGAGATAAGAAAACTGGGTTATACAATACATTGGAAAACCACTATACATAGCCATAATAATGAAGCAAAAGAATTATATTTTTATGAAAAGTACAAAATTATAAATGTGAGAAAAAAATTGGAATAGATGGAAGGGAAAAAGGGAAGAGAGGAAGAGAAATTTAAATGCAATATGTTTTGAAAAAGATTTGATGTATAATTTAAATAAAAAAATATGAATAGAATTAAATTATATGAAATAAAAATTAGATATTTAGGAATTGATTTTATACTTGAAATCTTTATGAATTTAGAAATAATAGAAAATGAAAGGATTTTATATTGATTAAAATGGTTAAGATGTTTTGATATTTAGTAGTAAATTTTAGATATATGAATGATTTATATATAGATAAAAGAATTATGAAAGTGAAGTTAATGTTGAATTTAAAAGAAATTTGGTTCCATTTAAAAAAAGAGAGATGAAATTCAATTGTGTTTATTTAAAAACTTTTTATATAAATTATTAATAGTTAAATTCTTAGCAAATAAAAGATGATAGAAAGTATATTGGACGCCATTTTAGCTTTTGTATTTTTTACTATTCGAAACTTTTACCAAAGGTTTATCCTTCGAAATTTTATCGGCTACCCTAATTTTAATTTCTTCAAAAAAGCAGCTCCCTTAGCTATCTCTCGGGTTTTACTGCTTTTGTTTAACAAGATATGGTTTACTGGGATGATGCCATAAGATTGGAATATGACTATCTTTTGCAACTTACCGAAAATTCCAAATCCATCTAAATTCAAGGATTATAGAGCCATTGCTCTCACGATTGCATCAAAAGTTTTTATGGTTCTTTTAAAAAATCGCATTCTTTCCTCAACACCGAACCTTTTGTCTAAATACATTTGTGCTAACCGTCCAACAATGGCGTAGCTACGGGGGTGGTTTTCGGGTATGGACCTCTCCCAGAGCAAAAATTTATTTTTAGATTATACGTTCAAAAGACTTATAAGTGGTGACTTTATATCAAATAAATACCAATAATATTTATATTTTTCTGGTTTTGATGTTTGTGGAAGGATATTTTATTACTATTGAAATTATCTGGATAGTATTATTATAAAGTCATTGAGAATAACCTACTAAATTATAAAACAAATTATTGATGCATTTAAAAAATATATTTATAATATATTATCAAAGATATGGTTATGATTTGTAAGATAAACCTGGCCGAAGGTCGGGCAAAAGGGCCGAAGGCCCGTTAAAGCGGGCCTGGGGGCGAAGCCCCAGGCTTTTTTATGTATGGACCCCCTCTAAGGAAAATTCCTAGCTACGCCACTGCCGTCCAAGTAGAAATATAAACGAACCAATATTAGCTTTAAAGATTATAATGCAGAAATGTGAGAAGTATAAATTACCTTTTTACTTTATTTTTATCGGCTTTAAAAGTGCTTTTGATAATGTTAACCATGATGCGCTATGGAAGATTTTAACCGAATAAGGCATTCACTCTAATATTGTAAGGATCTTTAAAACACATTATAGCAGTCTTTTTGCCTCCTTTAAAATCAATAATAAGGTTTCTCCATCTTTTAGGACAAAGAAAGGGGTAAAGCAAGGGTGTGTTCTTTTCCCGCTATTGTTTAATATACTCATGAATAAAATCATAGTAGATACGCTGGGTACTGCGAATATCTTAGAATTAAAATCCAGTCAGTAGTGCTTCTTGGAAAATAGGGTGATATGTTATGGTGATGACATAGTATTGATAACAAAAAGTTTGGAAGAAACCCAACATTTGATCTTTATATTGAACTCCTTTAGTCTTAAGGTTGGATATAAACTTTGATAAAACAGTGATAATGCCTTCGTCTCAGGCGCCCCTTCTGAATAATTTGGTGATTGGGGGAAAGTTGGTTAAGGTGGGGAAATCCTTAAAATATCTAGGTGTAACCATTGACAATAAAGGTAGTTGTAAAGAGGAACTAAAAATCCGTATACAAAATGCTAGAGCAGCTTGTTATAAATTTTTCAAGCTGTGGAAAGCTAGGGAGATATCCGTTTTTACTAGATTCCGTATTTTCAACTCACCTATCATTCCGATTCTCTTTTATGGCGGTGATACATGGGAGATTACCAAGACCGAAACTAGGAAATTACAAACGTTCGTAAATAAATGTCTAAGAATAATAAATGGCATCTTCTACCATTATCTCGAATGAAAACTTTTGGATGATGTCTAACCATACCCAAGTTGTGTCTTTAAAAAAGAGGCTTACTTTCTTTGCCCATATTTTGAGAAACCATAGTAACAATAGCCTCGTTATTGATGCCAACAATTGGTTATACTCCTTTAATGGGGAAAACATATTGCAAATATAAGACATTATGGTTCTACAGAGCCTTGAAGGACATAATGGATCTAAACTTAAATTTGAAACAGTTCCTAAGACTAAATTAAAACAAAAAATCTATAAAGAAATTACTAAAAATTAAATCGAACTACCTAAATTTCTCATAAAAAAAATTTTCCTGGATTCAGGTTATTTAATCTCTTTATTTCTCAATTTACCTCCTGACTTTGTCTTTCACCTTTTCTGTGAATTACTTTCTTCACTGACATTAGCTTTTATTTATCTTATCATTGATTTAATACTAATTTAAATCGGTACGTCCCATACTTTTAATTACATACATATACAATGTTTTAGGTGTTGTTGTACTTCCTATACTTTCCCATTATATGTGTTAAGCTATGTTCATGGCATTGAGAAATAGTTTGTGATCTGTGTTTTTTGTGTGGGCTAGAATTAACTTTGGCTCTTTTTAATATTATACTTAGTTTTGGGTATGTATTGTATTTTTCCATAGATTTGAGTTCGAAATGTTTTTGGGTAGATCTTCTTTTGTTTATGAGACATTTATTGTTTGTAGTCATCTATTTCTATTTATTTATTTTTCCTTTCCCCAGTTTTTGGTCTCTCTAACCAGAGTTGCCATGTCTCCCCCCATCAGCGGGAGACTTCTGCAATTTTTTAGTTTACACGCAGACATCTCTCTCCAGCTAAACTATCGCAATTGGAAATCTCCCGCAAAAATCTACCACAATTTTTTAATTTCTCCCGCAATTTTTTTTAGTATTTTAACTATTTTAATATATAAATAATAATTTTGAGAGACAGTAATTGATTATTTTTATATTTTTAAAATAAATTTTAAATATTTATTCGAAAAACAAGTCTAGTTTGTCAATTTCTTTTTATCCTGTTTTATTTTTATCCAATAATAAATCAACATTTCATTCATATAAGTCAGTACAGGGGATTATAACAACATCGATTGCAATACAAAAATATTACCAAAAATAAAATAATATAGATGCAACTACAGTTTCGGAAATCGTATACACCTATCATGTAGTTCAACAATCACAGAGCTATATCATCACAATGTGGTCGAATCTTTTCCCCATGATATTTAACGATTCCAATATAAGTGCAAACCTTACTTGTGGTAGAACAAAAATGAACAAGGCTAACAAGTATTTTAGTACCTGAATCGTAGAGATTAATTCTAGACGATTTGAAAGATGGGCATCCATATTCAATTCTAACGATACATCTAATAAGGGAAATATTAAAACATTTACCTTGATCCTTCGCTATTTCAACAAGAATAAGAACATTTCCATAAAACTGTTAAATTTTTTTCCCTCGGATAGTGAAAAATCTAACTAACCACATAATGTAAATATAGCTGATTCAGGGTTATCAATGAATTGCATGTCAGCTTTCTGCGCTGATAATACATCTATAAATTTTGGCAAAAACCAAAGTTTATTTACCGAATTGAGGCAGCAAAATAATGAATTAATACCAATTGGCTGTATATGCCATATACATTTTTTGCAAGAAGGCAATGAATGTACTATCTGTGGATGTCAAAATAATTATTATGAAATGTTTTAACAAATTTAATTCATCAACTAAAAGAGTTAGTGATTTAAATACCTGCCATCGATAGAATTTCAAAATTTTACAAACCCTTAAAAAAATACTTTTTAAATAAATATTTTTCGAGTATGAAAGGGCAGAAATCTACTTCATGCAATTACATGCAATTAATATTCAGTTGCAATCAGAATATTCTTTATTAATAAAGATTCGCAAAATCATGCTACAGCTCTGTTCATCTCTACAGTTAAAAATTGATAATAAATTTTATGGCACTATTGCTAAAAATATTCTATTAAAATGTTCAAATAATACTCTAATTAATACATTTTTAAATGAAGCAGATATTTTTATTAAGACAATTTTAGAATATTTACAATTAAAATTTGATTTTAATAACTCTATTTACAAATGTATAAATATTATGACCTTAGAACAGAAACCGTCAATTGATGGTTTTTGTAATTTAATAAATATATTGAAAATACCGAAAGACATTGATGTCTTGTTTGAGGATATTGTAATTCTCTCTATTTTTTATGCGCCAGAATACTTAAAGTTAGATGGTCTAAAAGCAGAGAAGAAATGGGTAGAATTTTTTTGTAATAACAATAAATCCCCATGCTTGGAAAAAACTTGCGAGTATGTCTTCTCCTTACCTAATGCCTCATCCAAGCGCATTTTTAGCCTAATGAGGACTGCCTGGAAAAAGGAGAGAAATCGGATTGCTTTAACAACATTAGAGGCCGAGCTAATGGTTAAACAAATTTATAATATGTCATGCCAGGAATTATATTGATATCTCAATAAAGACGGTAAACGCTTTGTTCCATTATTTAAATCTTATTCCATTATTTAAATCTTAAATAAAATATAATTAACATTATTTATAATTTTCAATATTTTTTTATTTATACATTCGTATAAAATAAATATATTTTTTACATTGTAAATCAAAAATAGAGAGGATTACAATATCCTCAAACAAGACATCAATGTCTATCGGTATTTTTAAAATATTTGAACATTTTAATATAGTTTTAGCAATAGCGTCGGATTAAAATTGCTGCAACTGTAGTTGCATCTGTATTATTTCTTATTTTTGGATAATATTTTTGTTTTGCAATGGATGTAGGTACACTCTCCTGCACTGTTTAAAACAATGTGATTGAACAATAATAAATTAAATAATTATCATTGAAAAGAGTACAATATTACCTTATTTTGTACTTGTGATCTGATACGTGAAAATTAAGCGCCTATCCCTATAATGTTATACACACACACACAAGGTAGATTTCCAAT
The DNA here is from genome assembly GCF_954871325.1 of Gordionus sp. m RMFG-2023. Lineage (NCBI taxonomy): Eukaryota > Metazoa > Nematomorpha > Gordioida > Chordodea > Parachordodidae > Gordionus > Gordionus sp. m RMFG-2023. Next base: position 21,843,190 of record NC_088776.1, read on the forward strand.
TGCAGATGTTTTGCGGGACATTCGCTATAATATATTTTTTACATTGTAAGATTTAAATCGTTAGTTTTTTATAAAATTTTATCTTGTTTACATTCTTTTATATTTAAAAAGGATCGTTGGTTATTTTATAAATTAATATATTTTAATAAATCAAGATGTTATTTTATTTGAAAAATAGTTATCGAATTTGTATATATATAAACTAATTATAAAAATCAATAGGTGGATTATTAAGTCAATTCAAAATCCGGGCTTCGGCCGGGATTTTGCAGACCTATTTTAGCAAATTTTTTATTTCTACCGGAATTTTCATATTTCTCCCGCAAAATACCAAATTTCTCCTGCAATTTGAAAATTTTGACCTGGCACCTGCTCATGAACCAATGCCAATTTGACTCTTCTTTAAATTTTACCCAAGGGCGTCGCTAGCCTTTACAATCTCAGGGGGCTCAACTAAAAAAAATTTAATGTGGGGCTTCGCCCTCCATGCCCCCCAATTTGCGGCCGGGTTAAATATTAATATATTATACTTTTTTTAAATTTGTTATCTTTGATCAATTATTCTGAATTTTAATTTTCACATTTATTATATAATGCATACAAAATAAACAGGCATATAAATAATTAAAACAATACAAGACATTTCTAGAAATAAAACTTTTAAATACAAAATCTATTTATTAGAGTATAAAATATTTTCGATTGCTGATATAAAAAAATTTGCGTTTAAAGAATTACAAGTGATAAAAATGATTAATTAATTCATACATATGCCTAAATTGATAATAGTTTCAAAACCACATATTACAATAATATAATTCTTAGCAAGTTACATTAACAAAAGGTTATCAAAATAATATAACTCTCTTTTACCATTTTACACATTTATAGAATGGACTAATAAGAAAAAATTTATAACCAAATCAACAATTCTTGAAGAAGAGAGTATAAACGACCAATCCAAATCATTTAAGTGGTTAGAGCTTCCTTTTAGATAACATAATGGTAGCTAGATAAGTAATCGAGAAAATTATTGTGAGATATTAAATTTCTAAAAGATTATCATCCATTTTAAATGATATATAATATATAAACGACTACACAGTTGACCATTATTGTTTATTTAAAATATGCAATCCTATGCTCTCAGCCGTTGTAATAATAATCTTAAATTACATAGCAACACAAATAATAGATACTGGTTAGTTTGCAGTAATAGCCATGACACTCACGATGTAAACTAATATCAGAATTTATTATGTTGGATAAATTGATAAAATAAAAACACTAAAAATATTTGGAAGAAATAATTGTGCAAATATATTGAAGCCTTGATTATTTACACGGCTAGGATGCCATATTAGAAATAAAACATTTTTGAACTATAAAATAAGGGCTAGAATGATATGATGAAACAATTAAGATTTTATATATTATCGCACCACCTCTAGTTAGTATATTATATCTTAAAATAATAGTAGTTTGTAAACATATCAAAAATATACTTGTATAAAAAATTTAACTCAAAACTGTTTTTGAAAAAAAAATAAATAGCTTTCCTAACGTAAAAAAGGAAATCAAATTTATTACATCTATTGTAAAATGAATAATAAAATGTTTAATTATTAAAATTATTTATAAATAAATAGATGGCGTTAAATACCTAAAAGCAAATTGTTGCTATTTATTATCAAAAACATTTTACAATAAAATTCATTATAATATTAACTGTAATATATTATAACTATCAAATACGTCTATAAATGTGGCACTTTATTTAATATTTTATAAACAACTATATATAATAGAGGATTATAAACTATATGTCTACTTACTTACTTTTTATTATAGTTATTTGGACCTTGAAAATATTTTTAGGAATAGGTATGATAATAAAATTTAAAAATAAATATACAGTTGATTAGTCATTTTGAACTCTGCTTATTACAATATTAAATTTTTTAGTTTTCAATTAATAAATGATATATTTATTTAATTAGGGTTATATAATAATTTAAATAATAATAGTCAATTAAGTTTCAACTGTTAATGCTAAATTAATATTTACGAAGCCACTAATTTTACCCCTGCCTTCTCTAAAATTTCTTCCTACTACAAAATTAACTCCATCCCTTACCCTTTCCCTACCCCAAGTGCCCAATTTATTATTTTTTCCAAATGTCAATATTGCGTTGATAATTACCTACTCCTTTTCCCTCTCCCCAATAAGAGATGAGTATAGGGGATCGGAATCACCCCTGCAATTGTTTTCAGAAAGAAAATTCAAAAATAGTATAATTCTAATTTTTTTATAAAAAAGTATAAAAATCTAACCCTCCTCCCTTTCTTTTAAAAAAATATTGACAAAGCGTTTAATTTTATTATTGTCTTTTTTTTAAAAATTATGATTGACAAAAACTATAAGTGCCCATTTACCTATTTTCTATTACGCTACATTTTTACTAAAATCTAATATTCACACGACGAACTGGCATGCCAAGGTATATCGTTTTATTAAACCAGATTTGCCCCAATGGAAGCTAATTAGTTATATACTTATTCTATAAATAACATTTTATTTATATTAGATGAATCAAAATTGCAGATTAATCATGTTGATAATTCTACTATTTGAAAACCTTATTTAGATAGTCAAAATATTAAAGAGTTTTATATCTTTAAAAAATATTTTTTATTATTTTTTTAAATAGTATTAACAATATTGTTAAAAGAATACTCTCAATTGAATATGGAAAAGAGGTATTTTTTTTAAATATAATTTAAATTTATAATAATAGAGAGATACAAAAGTTCAAAGGCATCATAATGATTATAATTCTTTAGAAGTTCAAAGTTATATATTATTTTAATGAATCCTAAATTTTATAAAGTTGCAATATTAACTGCAAAGATCAGAAGCGCTATGCAACATATGGAAAAATTACCTTATGTAATCTTGTTTACATTCTTTTATATTTAAAAAGGATCGTTGGTTATTTTATAAATTTATATATTTTAATAAATCAAGATGTTACTTTATTTTGAAAAATAGTTATCGAATTTGTATTTATATAAACTAATTATAAAAAATAATAGGCGGATTATTAAGTCAATTCGAAATCCGGGCTTCGGCCGGGATTTTGCGGGCCTATTTTAGCAAATTTTTTATTTCTCCCGCAAAATACCAAATTTCTCCCACCATTTGAAAATTTTGACCTGGCAACCCTTTCTCTAACATGTCCGTCCCCTCCATAGACTAATATAGGAATTGTGGATGTGTCCTCAGTCTAGAAAATACCGATTTCTCTCTTATCTTCCATACTTTTATATACGTTTAAAAGTTTCCACTCGCCTTTGTATTCTTATTTTTCTTTGCAACTACTTTTATTATTAAGTGTTATCCCTAAATACCTTTGGCGACTACATTTACCTCGTTCTAACTATAAGTTTTTGAAGTGGTTACATGTTTTTTCTTGGGAAAATAAGGAGAAAAACGGTTTTTTATTTATTTAATTTTTTCTTTATTATTGCTAGTTAACTATGATTTAAAGTCTAACTTTTTTCTTCTTTTTCAAAACATTACGTCTCATTTGAGTCTACATATTATACATCGGTCGTTCCCAGTGTTTCTCTTTTGTTTTTATGCTTTTAATTAAGAGTGGCTAGAGTTTAGCCATGTTTTACTCCTTTATTTACCTTGGAGGTAGGGGATATTCTTCGTCATTGATTTCAAAGTATCCAAACATGTATTAGTGGTTTTCTAGATCTGGAAGATGTTGGGGTCTTCCCATTTTCTGACAACGAAGCTGCATGGTTAACTTTATCAATAGCTCTGCTATAATCTAAAAATGTGAAGTAGAAGGGTGTTTGTACTTACTTTTCTGCATAATTATTTTTCTGAACTAATTTTGGCTCCAGTATATTTTTTTTGGCCTGTATAAACAATGTATTTTTTTGGGGAAAAGATGAAGTGTAGGTGATATGCTTGTGGTTTTTTTTGTGTAAACCATAAAAAAAATTTTTTTTATGCTACAGGATGTGAAGGTTATAGCTCAGTAACCCTTTAATTTTTGTGGTCTTTGTTCTTTTTGGGGTTAGTTACTTAGGTAGGATTAGTTCCATCCCACTATATTTTATTAAAAGAGGGCAAATAGGTAGCGAGATATTGTTGTAGGTGCAATTTTTGGATATTTTGCTGTGATATTATTTAGCCCCGGAGTTTTGTTTTCCCTTAGTTTTTTTTTGACCACTTGTCATTTTATTTATGGAGAAACCAGTCGAAAGGGGGGCGAGGTTTGTAATTATGTTTGTTGGTAGAGTTTTTTTCGGTGAGTGATAGACTCTCATATAACAATCAAGCCATAATGCCTTTTGTTAATCCTTGTCAACAATTACTTTTCTATTTCCTAAAACTTAGAAAGCAGGTTCCTATTTGTGCGTCATAGTTCCTTTCTCTCATATCTGACCTTTTTCGCTATATAATCTGTCTATCACTTCGTAGAGTTTTTGTTTTTCTGGAACAAAAAAAAAACCTTCGTTGTGTGGTTTGTGGCTGGATAGTCCTAAACTTATTACTGACTAATTTTTGTCTATTCACTGGTATTTTCACCTATTTAAACAATTTACGGTAAACCGATTAGCTTTTTCTTATTTTTCATGAGTAAATTCGAAATTCAATTGATATGAACACATTCTCAATTATTGATAGTAATTATTATACATTAAAGATGTTAAACTTAAAATTAGCCACCACCCACCCTTTAAATTATTTTTGCAGTTCTTGGGTATAGGCTTTTGTTTTGCCCAATTCTTAATTCTTTTTGTTTATTAGCCTATAGACGTTTAAGCAACAGTTCTCGGACTGTTGCGCGTACAAGTACGTGCGGCTTGCCCACAAACGTGTGAAGGGCTCCTCATTTTCTCGCCTTAATTACCTATCCAGTTTAATGGATTTTTATGGAAAACCTAGCGTAGCTATATTTTATCCACAACCAGAGGGCGAAAACGCTTTTATCACGTGTAATCTTTTTTAAATTTTTAGTTCTTCAGCACATATTAAATATAACTATTGTAATTTTTAGAAGATATTTTAGTAATTTTTTATCAATTTAACTTTATTTTTACATATTTTTAGATTTAATATAGTAGTTTTCACGTAAATCTCATCTTTTAGATAAGTGTTATTTCAAATTTACAATTTTTATAAAGACTTTTCTTAATTAATATTAGGAATCATCAAGGTATATCTAGATAATTTTATCAAATGTAATTATTTTGGATATATATTTTGAATAATTATTTTTCCAGAATTGTAATTTTAATACATTGATCTATTAAATATAGTCAATTATTTATAAACATTTTAGTAGTTTTTATATCTTTGATTCTATGTTGTAAGCCTTATTTGGTAAAATTAGATATAAAATTTTCCTAAATTATATATATCTGCAATTAATAATTATCTTTCTTAATTTTATAAAGATAGATTGAGATGGGCTGCTGTGCATTTTCATGCAACCACACAAACTTGTAAAAAACTTCTTTTCATAGATTTTTTTAAAAAATTCTATTATATTATCAAACATAAATATTAATTTTTTTTAGGTTCCCTCCCAAGAATAAAATTTTATTATCAAAATGAATAAAGGCAATAAATAGGAAAAACTTAATTTCTACTAAAATTACAGCTTTGTGAAGCCCATTTTACAGCAAATTGTTTTATACCTTCAGTTATAAGGTATCCTAATCTAAAGGGAGGATCTGTACCATCCATTTTTAATCTTTCCATTCCAGGATATAGCTCAAGCCTCATACTTTAAGTCACTTTAAATTTGAGTATTTTTTAGATAATCCTTTTTTATAAATTAATTTTTTGGGTGCTAATTATAGATAAGTATTCTAGCTCATGGTGATGTAGCAATTTCATAATATCTATGAAAAATTGCCTTTATTACCTGAATATATAAAATCTTTTCGCCTATATTTTTTACCTTTTCATATGATCTAAAATATTTATTATTGCTAGATGAAAGTTTTACATACCTTATTATCGAAGGCATACTTTGTCGATTTCTGAAAAAATAAAAGTGAGTAAAAAGCGACGTAATAGCCTTGAAAATAATTTATATAAAATTGAAAGTGACCATGTGAAAAGAAACATATTTTCAAAAATAATTACATATATCAGAAATCTCGGCCCGACTCGGATATTTTTTTAAAAAAATTTATCGACCCTGCACGGGCAAAAAAATTTTCGGTTTGGGTATTTTTTTAAATTTCATATAATATTCTTTAATTTCTAGAGCTAATAATGGTGATTCAAATTTCATTTTAAAATATAAAGTCTTTAAATTTTATATTAGATTAATTTTTAATTTCTATAGCTAATAATTGTGATTTCAAATATTTTGTTTAAAATATAAAGTCGGCCGTATTTTTTTAAAAGAATTTTAAGGCATGGGCCACATATTTTTTTAAAAATTTCAGACCTGGCTATGATATATTTAAAAAAAATTAGAATATAGGCTGGTCCGTGTACCTGTCCCAGGCTTAGGGCCAGGCCTACAAGTCTGAAATATATTAAACAGACACATGTATTGCTCTACAAAACCTTCATTTAGCCAGATTAAATTATTAGGTTAAATGTATTTAAGAATAATTTTATATTATGCACATAAAGACATTCTTGGATATTATGTATATTCACATCAGTGGTCCGCAATACCATGATCAAATTCTCACATCTAAAAAAAAATTTTGGGCCATGCTTGACAAATTTTTTGTATATATATTTGATGAATAAAATAGCGTTTTTAATTAAATCACTCCCCAAGATCATAGTTGTTTATTTAGGTTCAACAACATATATTTTGGTTCAGGCCTAACTTAAGTAAAAAATTGAAACTGGTCCAGGCTGAGTGCTGGGCATTAATTTAATTCTCACTGAGCAGGGCCTGATAATTTTGTCATTTGCCAACCACTGTTCACATATATCTTCCAAATATTTGATCATATTGAAGAGATTATAAATATATACTTCATTAACATAGTTTATAAAAATAATATTAAATAAGCTCTCATAACAAAAATTAATTTCTGATTCACACCTCATAAAAAAGGTTAATAATAAAGGAGACATTTCTGATTACCCATCATCAAATAAAAGAGAAATTCATTATTCCCCATCATTCTTGACAGATTATCTGCTTATATAAATATAACTCCTTTTATATATAAAAACTATAATAATAAGACAACTCTATGAAAAGATGATAGATATTAGGGCTGTCGGATGCTTCAAATAAGTTGAGATCCCAGTCTTAATTTTTTAATATCTATATATATACGACAGTAATCTAATTTCTAAGATAACAAAAAAAAATTATAATGATTCTTTTTTTTTCTACTGAAACTATATTATTACCTTCTTATATTAGGATTGAGTATATAAAGAAATTATTTTGACATATTATGAAATTTATATCAAAAAGATTTAATTATCTTCTACATAATTTATGCTTAGTTGTGACTACATAAAAAGAACCTTCAGAAAATAATTTAAAAAATATCTTTGTAATGTGATAACCCCTTATATGTTGCTGATGAAGAGTAGTATATATTTAGTACTTAGAAAGTAAAGCATTAGTACCTTCAAAAATGCAGTTGTTAGTAATTGATAAATCATAAAGTTTTATTGAAATAAGTATGTTATATAAATATTCTCTATTCAGCTTCCAAATTGCTGAATAAAATTCTAAAACTATGGTTTAAATATCTGAATTAAAAACTCTAAATAACTATATTAAGATCCAAAATATTTTTTTATAGTTATAAGTTAAAAATGAAAAAAATAAAGAGTTTTAAATGAGAATCTCCAGGTTCGATAGTGGTAGGTGGCAATATTATCTAGTGTCCTTAAATGTTGATACATTAAGATGATACAAAAGCAATTGTTTTCATTATGGAGATTATATATTATATTAGATAAAATTAACATTACAAAAGTATAATATATCATATTTATATGCAGAATATGGTAAATAAATAAAATTAATAATAAATAATATTAATAACTAGATTTGAGGTAATAGCCTTCTGATATCAATGGTGATCTATATATCATTTTATCCTCAATATCTTTAAGAGCATAATTATGTTCACACAACTCTAAAGCTTCCCATTCAGCCTAAATTTTTTTAAAAAATTTAAAAATTGTTATAATTAAACTTTAAATGCTTGTTTAGGATCTGGAGGCATAGAAAGGGCTGCACCTGACATTTGATCCTGCATTATTTTAGTTTGATCTGCAGCTATTGATTCAAATTATTATTCATCAAATATAAAATAAAAGCATACCATTATTTTCCCCCAACACTAATGAGTATATACTACGTAGACCAAATACATTTAAAAAATACCATGATGCTGAACTGACCCTAAAAATGGTGATGTATAATATAATATTTATAATATAGCATACCAAGAAGCATCCAATGATTGTAATTCAATACCTCGTTGAAGCATTGGCTTAAATCTCAGTGTTAAAGGGAATGGAACTTTGGCTTAATTATAAAAAATAAAATGATATATATTTAAAAAATTACTTGTAACAAATCCAGAAAATGTCCAGTTAATCCACCCACCAATGACAAGCATTGGCAACATATTTGTCAAATTTCCTTTCAACATTTCTGTCATAACAGCTGGGTCTATAAAAGATGTATATTAATAATTCATAATAAAAAAATTTTCATTTGCTATATATATATATAATTTTGTAATAATGAAACATGTTTTTAAAATACATTCTTTGGCATGTTTAGAAAATTGTCATTGTGGATTTATCATGCATTTAATATTCATTTAATATTAAATATATTATTAAACCTATTTTTATAGATTACTAACCTGTTATTGGATTTTGCACAACTGGTTTTCGCTTTTGATTCTTAAAATATCCATTTTCAATATTATTAAAATAATTTTTCCTCGCGATAAATGACTTACAATTTAATTTAAACATGTAACCGAATTAAAAGTATACCTGTTTAGGAATAAAATTACCATTTTCTCTCAAAAACCGACTCCTAATTAGGGCTTGACTATTAAAATATTTGAAACATTAATAATAATTAAAATATCACCTATCTTGAATTTGCTGTATTTCAACGGTTTTGGTAGACAATAATAAAATTGAAACATAATGTCGAACGATACCAACTAAGAAGGTTATTACAACTATAGGCAAGAATACATAAATCCTTATTTTCGAATCTAATAATAGATCGTGCATCTAAAATTATTTTTTGATTGATATGTCGATGGCAACCAATAATCAGGTTAAAATAAAATCGCATTTGTTCATAGACTGGCATTAGGTATAATTATTAAAATTATTCGAATACTATGGGATAATAAATTACTAGTTTTGATGGAATAAGAATAAAGATCACTTAGAATAAAACGAATAACTCCAATATTCAATAAAATATTTAGATGAAGATAATAATAATAGAAAAGTGTGGACTAATTCAATGACATAATATGTCATTGGGTTTAATTACTATAAAAAATATGTTTGAAGATCAAATAACAGTATAATTATGCATTGTTTTAGTGGTTTGAAAATACATGAAATTAGAAGAGATAGGTAGAATAATAGTAAAAAGGTATATAACACTCAGAAATATCTTAAACGATTACCAGAGAAAGAGTAATTTCAGTGGCCCCTACACTTTCTGAGCGAATGAAGCAGAATACCCCCCCTGAAAAGTACCCCCTTGAAAAGTACGCCCCCCCCCCTCCTCGAAAAAATGATAATTATTTATGACACCCATAAATTTCAAAAATAATTTTTATTGCATCAAATTTTTTTTATATATAATATAAATAAAATGCAAAAAATATATACTTTATAAATATTATTATAAAATTAATAATTTAGATAAATTAGGGGAAGAGAAAGCGAAAGAATTTATAATTTCATCAATATTTAATTGTTTAAATAAATTTTTTTCCATTGATAATAGGGTTAAATTATTGAGAAATGAATCTTTCATGGTACTACGAAGTCTTGTTTTAATTAATTTAATTTTAGTCATGACTCTTTCGGCAGTACATGAGGTTGTAAGTAGTGTTGTTAAACGGCTAAGTCGAGTCGACAGCCTAAAATTTAGTCAAGTTTTGAGTCGCAAAACTCATTTCAGTTTGAGCGGCTCAATGAGCCGCATGAGTCGGCTTTAAGTAAACAACTTTAATGAGCATAATATATAGAGGGACTCTGAAACCGACTCATCGAGCCGACTCTGAAGCCGACTCATCGAGTCGACTCATGCGCCTCATTGAGCCGCTCAATTTGAAATGAGTTTTGCGACTCCAACTTGAGTTCAAAGTCGTAAAAACTCGACTATTTAACAACACTAGTTGTAAGAATGGTTAATAAATATTTATATAAAATTCTTAAATTAGGGAAAGCAGAAAAATTTAAAGTAGACAAGGTAAAATAAATGAATAGTTTTTCCAATCTGAATCGTAATCATCATCAGAAGAAGCTAAATAATGTATTGGTAAAATTATTTTACAATTCTCAGAATCTGATAAATCTTTAGATTCTTGAACTTCTAGGTCATGAGTAATAATTACATTTCCCATTTTAGCCATCTTATAAATATCTAAACTTCAACATTTAATCGAAAATTTGACTTGAATTTAAATTATAAAATTCACAGATATCCTCGATATCTTCTTTAATAATTTATTTTTCTGCCATTCCTTTTGGCGTAAAAAATTATGTTTGATGTAAAAATTTCATCGAATCATCATTAAATCTTTCGTTAAACTCATAATAATCAAATCGAGTGCAGCATGATACACAACTATAAAAAACATCTAAAAATTCAATGTTATTATCTATTATATTAAAGAATAATTAGAGAATAATTTATTTTATACTTCTCAAATTAATCAAGCAATCTTTTGCCAATTGAATTTAATTTATTGCAAACCCTATATCCTTCGAAAAGGTTTGCAATTTTGTACAAGCCAAACTTGTTATCAACAATATTTTATCCAAAACACAAAGAGATAAGATTAAATCAAATTTTTCTATTCTAAAGACTATAGCACTAGCCATAGTGGAAGTGGCAGGATCTTCAGAACCCTTTAAATTTGTTAAAGCTGCCCTCAAGGCATCATAAAGTAGAAAAATTTTTACAATAGCTTTATATGACGATAGCCAGCTTCTAAATAAAAAAACATTTAAAATCTAAATAAATAAGGTACTATTACCGAGTGGTATTCTTGATGCGTAGAAATCGTTGCGATTTTTTCAGATCATTACACTGACATTTTTTGAGTGCCTCATATCTTTTTACACCATTAAAATAGATATAAATTTTATCTAATATTCCTATAACATTTCGAAGTTCTTTAATTGATTGGCATAATTGAACAATGATTAAATTTAATCGATGACAATAACACCAAATAAAAGCTGCCTTTGGCGCCTCTGCTCAATCAAGGCCTGCAAACCATTGATTTCCACTCATGTTTGAGGCGCCATCATAACTTTGCCCAACTAGGAATAGGGGTAAATTTATCGATCCAAGTATGGATATTATATTATGCTTAATATCGAGACCTGTGGTATTTCCCGTACAATATATGTCAATCAGTCTTTCAACAGGCTTCGGCGTCTCACTATTTTCAACATATTTTACTATCAAAGCTATTGCTTCTGATTTCGAAACATCATATGTGCCATAAACTATGATTGAAAAGCACCTTTTAAATGTAATCTCATTTTGAATTTTTTTTATAACCATATTTTTCATGGTTTCAATGAGAATATTTATGTTATTATATGAGATTTGAATATAATTTCGTTTTTAATCCCTTATTTTTTTTATCCCTTTTTCTTTCTTCATTTTGTTGTATATACATCATATCGTTAAAATTAAGCCCACCATGTCTTTTTCTAATGTGATCTATCCATTTATCATCTCTTATATTATGCGATTTGCAATTTTTAATTAGGCATTTGTATTTTTTTTGGTTAATATTTTTAGGCATATTTTAAAATTGGAGACAAGAAATCTCGTATAAAAACCTAATTTATTAAAAATTTCCGTCAATATATATTAAATTAAATATTAAGTTGGGGGGGGGGTCTTATTATTACATTTATAAAACAGAAATCACTTGATCATGATGGATGTAACAAAACAGTAAAAGAATTAAATAATAAAGAAAATTTTTTAAAAAAATTTTAAAAAAAGTACCCCCACTCAAATTTACTGAAGCAGTTGCTTCGGACCCCCCCCCCCCCGTTGTAGGGGACACTGAGTAATTTTAACTTATATATGGGTTAATTCTATATTATGTTTTGATTTAACAAATTAATTAATATATGCTAAGAGATTATTACAATTTGCATCAGTCTATTGTAAAATTAAATAAATAGCGGTATGCTGATTAGAGGTCTGCATTGGGCGTGTTTTTTGACCAAAAGCCCGCCCATACAATGTTTATAAAAAAAATTAACCCGCCCGCCCAGCCCTATAATTTTCAAAAAATATATACCCGCCCGCCCCGGCCATTTGTCTAAAATTCTTTCCCCGCTCGCCCGCCCATTAGCCTAAATTTTTTTACCTGCCCTCCTATTATTTATAAAAATTTTTAATCCAAGCCCACTTATAAAATTTAATTATGGTCATTCTTTCATTTTTTTAAGCATCTAATAAAAATATTTCATTACTCCTCTACAAAATGTTTATAATTTAGGAAATTAATATAAGTATAAAAATAACCATAAAAAAACGTTCTGTAGTGTAGGCCTGCAGTCGCTCTCAAAAACATTAGTTTTATATGGCTCCAAATAATCTATCAGTGTTTTAAACCTTCCTTTCCCATAGATCCTATTTTTTCACTCATATCACGAGATTGTAAGAACGATAAAATCTCATCATACATTATATAAATACTTTGTAGCATCTTATGTTTTGTATTCCATCTTATATCAATATTTTTTTGTAACGTCTTGCTCAGATATTTTATGTTGCCACTTTGTTTGAAATCAGTGGTCAACGATTTTGCAGTGATCAAAATGTTATTAGGTTCAACATATGTGCTGAACAGTTTAGTCTATTAAATCTAATATTTAAAAAAATAAACAGAAAATATAGTTCTCTAAATATGAATGTTTTTATTTAGGTGTATACAGAACAGAATCTCTCATAAATTATTATAATATCTACCAATTAAATAAATTTTAACAAAAAATTTATCCTTCCAGCGCTTTTTTAATATTTAATCCTTGGTAGGTGATAAAGATGAGCTTGGAAAAGTATTCTCGGGGCACACCAAGTTTTTAAAATTTTTTTAATAATTCTTTAAAAATATTTTCTCCTGTCTTTTTTTCCTTTGGAAATTTTGAAATAGAAAGTATTTTTTTTTTTAATTTCCAATTTTTTATATAATGGATTGATAATGATATATAATCGGTTTTTGTAAAATCCTTGCACCACATATCTGTAGTACATGGGAAAATATAATTTTTTATCATTTCTCCAATTTTAGGAAATAATATTTCCTTAAGATCCTCAGTAACTTTGGATATGTGCCTGCTAACGGCTGTGGGGCAAGAATTTTTTCGGCTTCCAATTTTCCATATGTGGCCCCTAAGGCTAAAAATCTTTGCAAAATATTTACAAATCCTGGTCCTTGAATGGCTTGAAAGGGCCTAAATAAATATAAAAGTATAATTTAATAAAAATTAAAATACCTAATATCTCTAGCCTGGGGTGTCGCTAGCTTTTATAATCTCAGAGGGCTCAACTAAAAAAATTTATTGGGAGCGAAGCCCCCCATACTTCTTATTTACTGGTCTTCGGCCCGCTTTTGCCCGGCCTTCGGCTGGGTTATATATTAATATGTTATACTTTTTAAAAATTTGCTATCTCTGAATAATTATTATGAATTCTATATTTTAAATTATGCATACAAAATAAACTAGCATGTAAATAATTAAAACAATAAGACATTTCTTAAAATATTATTTTTTAATACAAAATCTATTTATTACAGTATAAAATATTTTCGATTGCTGATATAAAAAATTTGCGTCTAAAGATTTACAAGTGATAAAAAAGGTTATTTAATTCATATATATGCCTCAAATAATGGTTTTATAAACTACATATTATAAAATTAGCAACTTACATTGACAAAAGGTCAAGAAACTAATATAACACTCATTTTTAGACAATGTTTTATAGAATGGACTAATAAGGAAAAATTTATAGGCCTAACCAAATCAACAATTCTTGAAGAAGAGGATATAAACGACCAATCCAAATCATAAAACTATATGGTGGTTAGAGCTTCCTCTTAAATGACATGATGGAAGCTAGATAAGTAATTGATAAAAAAATTGTGAAATATTAAATTTCTAAAAGATTATATTCCATTATTAATGATATATAAACAACTACACAGTTGACCATTATTGCTTATAAAATATGCAATCATATGCACTCAGCAGCTGTAATAATAATCTTAAATTACATAGCCACACAAATAATAGATGCTGGTTAATTTGCAGTCATAGCCATGATATTCACATCTTATATCAGAATTTATTATGCTAGATAAATTGATAAAACAAAAACACTAAAAATCTTTAGAAGAAATTATGTAAATATAATGAAGTCTTGAGTTATTTTCACGGCAAGGATGCCGTATTAGAAATGAAACATTTTGTAACTATAAAATAAGAACCAGAGTGATATGATGAATGTAATTAAGATTTTATATATTATTATCGCACCTCCTCTAGTTGGTATATTATATCTTAAAATAGTAATAGTTTGTATTAATATCAAAAATATAATAGTATTAAAAATTTAATTCAAAACTCTTTTTTAAATAAGAAAAAAAATAGCTTTCCTAAAAACACATAAAAAAGAGAAGAAAAGTTAACTTATTTATTACATACATTCTGAGATAAATAATAAGATGTTAAATTTTTAAAATATATTTAGATAAATAGATGGCGTTAAATATTTAAAAGCAATTTATTACTTATATTTAATAGTAAAATTTATTTAAATATTAACTGTAATATATTATATAACTGTCAAATACGTCTGTAAAAGTGGTATTTAACCTAATCTTTTGTAATCAATTATATCTAATAGAGGATTATAAACTATAGGTTTACTTACTTTTTATAAATTAATCTCTTATACTTATTTGGATTTGGACCTTGAAAATAATTTTAAGAAGAGGCGGTAATTAAATTTAAATATAAATAATATAGTTGATTAGTGATTTTGAACTCGGCTAATTAGAATATTAAATTTGTTAATTTTCAATTAATATTTATTTAATAGGGTTATATAATAATTTAAATAATAAAAGTCAATAAAGCTTCAACTGTTAATGCTAAATTAATATTTAGTGAGTGATATTAATATTCTATTTTTAACACAAAATTTGATTGAAGCTGACATAGTGAAAATATAATTTATAAGTATTAATCTAATCTAATAATTAAAATAGTATTCATTTAAGAATAATTTAGATAGACATTAATTTTTAAATTATAAAATTAAATCTATATATTACTCAATAAAATTATAAAAGAAATCATTCAGTGGGCAATCAAAAATATTTATTTTTAGTTCAAGGGGATATTAAGAAGCCATCAAAAAAAAATTTTTTTGCTTCAGGGGACTATTCAAATTTTTCAGGGGGCTCGAGCCCCCACGCGCCTTTCCCTAGCGACGCCACTGTCTCTAGCGCAATATTCTACAAAATTGGCGATTAGACCCGATTTTATCGTTTTGTTTAATTGAGAATTGTCTTTTTGAAAATATCCGGATATTTTTTTATTATCTATCAAATCTTCAGAATTTGCAGATGAACATTGATGACGAAGGAAGAAAGATTTACCACTTTTGCTATTATATTTATAGATAGATTCGCAATCATTGCAGCGAATCAAATCTAGCTTTTTGCCATTTTCATCGAAAATGATTTTAAATTGTTTCCACATTGAAGATTTTAGTTTATTATTAACTGAATTTTCTTTTAATTTATATATATTTTCTTTATTCATAATAAAAATTAAATTAAAATATATTTTTTTATTAAAAATTATGTTATAAAAAATAAAATTTATACATTATATAATAAAATAAAAATGAAAAGGGCAATTATAAAGATAAACAATTATAAAATAAAATAATACAATGCAGATTGCAAACCCAAAAAAGAAATTTTCATAGAAAAATTTTATTACATTCCCATAAAAGGAAGTTTTTAATAGACAAAAATGTTTATTTATTCTAAGAAAAAAATTTTATTGTTGTGTTTATTACATAATATAATTAGGAAAAATCTAGATAAATATATATCATATAATTTTTAAGCGAATAAATATAATTAATTTTAAACTTTAGCGCAAATAAACAAAAGTTTCTTCTAGTTAAATTTGCATCAACAATTCCCTTTCAAAGGATCAATAAAAAAAAGTCTAAAATTTGTCGTTTCTCGTATTTGACTTAATTGAGTCCTTTTTTAAAAACGGCTAGCTCATTATTTTAGTAAGAAATTTCTAATACCATTACTTTTTAACGACATGCTTAAAATATGGTAATATAAAAAATAATTATATAATTATGTATTGAGCCCAGTAAAAAGTTTTTAACTTAATCGTTTGACGATAAACATAATGGGAGATTATAGACCTACGCCAACTGGCCTATTAGCAAGAGATAAAAGCTATATTTTTTCTTATGATACGCATTTTCCGAGTCGATAAAAATTTACAAATATATTAACGAAGTTAATTTCTCGCTCAATATTTTTTGATCAGGAAAATGGATGTATAAATAAGATCGTGAAAGAAATTAAATTACCTCAGTCAAATAAAAGTTGTAGAC
This sequence comes from Gordionus sp. m RMFG-2023, assembly GCF_954871325.1. Taxonomy (NCBI): domain Eukaryota; kingdom Metazoa; phylum Nematomorpha; class Gordioida; order Chordodea; family Parachordodidae; genus Gordionus; species Gordionus sp. m RMFG-2023. Next base: position 21,860,133 of record NC_088776.1, read on the forward strand.
CATTAGGATTTACAGTATTGAATTCACAAAAAAATATATTTTTTAATAGTAAATTATATAGAAAAGGCATATACAATTCTAAAGAAAATCATGCAAATAAAGAGTTAAAATTTCATAGACACGGTGATTTAACTACAACATATAATGTTGGCTATCAAAAACAAGACCTTAATTCCCAAAACTTTGTTAATCCAAAAATAGTTCTTACCAAATTTAAATTGATGATATAGAATAAATTTATAAACCTTTTTAATTAGATGATAAAAAATCTTCTTTATGCCTTTTGAAGGATCTTCAAGTGGACCTAGTAGATTTTGTACACAGACTCAAAGTTAAAAAATTGTAAGATTTTGTAATTATTTATAGTTATTAAAAAATCGTGATTAATTTAATTTTTTTCAAATATTTAAAGCCATGGATGACCCACTCTTTAAAATCATTCAACATTTATTTAAACATTTTTATAATCCAACTACCAATATTTGGAGGAAATATCATGTTTTTCGCTTAAATTATTACAAATCTTGATATTTTATATTTTTTACTAAAAGCATTTTAGTTGATTGTATTTTTTTTTAGTTTTTATGCATATTTTTCTTTATTTATCCTATTTTGAAGATTATATGTTGTATGTAAGCATATTTTAATCAATTATATAGACTACATATAAATTTTTTAATCATGCCCATTTTTTATATTCATTTCATTACTACAGTATATAATTAAATCAATTATTATGTTTACTTTATCATTTGTATTGCTTATACAAATTTTCCTATAACTTTATAATAAATTTGGAGATTTTATCTTTTTCAAATTATCAATTCAAAAATGATTATATTAAAAATTTAGTATATAACAGAAATACCATTTTTTTTAAATAAAAAAAATGCCACCAAATAAGATTTAATAAAATGTTAAAATTCGTAATGAATTTTTTAAAGGAAAAAATTTTGGCAAAATACATTAATTTGACCAGTTTGAAGTTATTTAAAAAAAATAGGGACAAGTATAGTTCAGTTTTTTTATCTAGAAATGTAGTCAAACTTAGTACTATATCTAATTCAGACAAAAGAATGAATCATCTAAAAACCCTGAAGAGCTATAAGAAAATCTCAAGAAATCTGTTAGAAATTGCAAATGGTTCATAAGTTTTTAAAATTATATTAATTTTGGTAAATTAATTAAGAACATTATAGGGCCAAAAGTACTTGAGCTTTGGCCTTGCTTCATTAAGAGTAATTAATTTAAAAAAATAATATCAAATAATAATTTACAAATTTTAACATAATAAATTCAATAAAAAATTTATATAAAGAACGAGCAATTGTTTGTAAATTTGAAGCTTGCTAGGGATTTGTGTGTTTCAATTTTATAGAATAGGTTATCACAAGGTAAAAGCTTTAAAGTATCCAAGTAACCTTTAAATTAAGACATAGATATAATTTAAAATGTATTTCTTTATTTATTCTTTTCTCAATCATTCTAAATTTCCTAATTATTGCCATCTTATTTTTATTTTATATAGCAAAAATTATCTTTAAAAAGTAATAACTGTTATTTGGAGTGACCAAAATTTAAAAAAAATGATTTAACATACTACTGAAAAGCTGGCAATAGATATCATTATGCCTTAAAATAATATTTAAATAATGTATTATAAAAAAATAATAACTTAATATACAAGATATGATTAAGGGGATCTAATTAACAAAACATTAATATTCATGATATTTGATTAAGTCTGCTGAAAAAATATGCCTAAAAATAGATCTATCCATCCCAAATGGCGAAGATTTTCCGGTTCATCTTTTGGAAAAATATAACCTAACAAATGAAATTGAATTTTGATGTCTATGAATTCAAATATTCTTAATTCACTCCTCATCATGAATATAATTATTCAAGACTAAAAAACAGATAAGATATATATGTCTTTATATTATTAATTATTAAATTACAATTACAATATCGGAAAGGGTAAGTTCCACTCATTTAGTTAAACTACAACTGGGTACAAGGTTTGTTTGTATCTTTGAGAAAAAAAATCGGCATAATTTTATGAAGGGTGAACCTTCATAAAATTCACGTTCGCTCATTTTGGGCAGGTCTATGACCAACGTGCTAGATAAGATAAGATTAAATCTGCTAATATATTATTACATTTTTTTTCTCTTAAGCTTTTACCTTTTCCTGATGGTAAGCTCTTTTAATACTCTCTCCACTTTAATATTCATGCTATTTATCTCTTTTTAGGATTCTCCACCAGAGTATCGCCATCATTGTATCTTGATCTCACATCGAAGTATCAATATCGACAGATATCCCACCGGAGTATTCTTTGTGGTCGGTGGACCATCTTACATTTTTGGTTTGTTGGACGTGTTCTAGCACCCGGCTGTCCAAGCCTGTCGGTGACCGGGGTGGCATTTCCCAGCTCAGAAATTCATCTTAACATATATCCTTACACATCTGTCATCAAAGAAAAACCTGAAACTTTTTATGTTCCTTACCATGATTGAAAGGGACCTTCTGCTCCAAGCATACATCATAACCCACTAGGCCACCCCGGCGACATATTATTACATAGTTTTTAATATATCTATATTATTTTCAAATCAATTCAATCTCTACAATCCAAAAGTAAGAAGATATTGTATAAATGTAAGCATTGCAATAAGATTCTAAATATGAAATTGATAATTTATCTCCCATAAATTCATCGGTGTATTAATTTATTCCAGGTTTTTGTCTGCATATTTATTTTTGATCAAAAAATATTGGGCGAGAAATTAACTTAGTTAAAATATCTTCTTAACTTTTTATCGACTCGGAAAATGCGTATAAATAATTTTAAAAAAAGCTTTTATTTCTTACAAATAGGCCATTTGGCGTAAGTCTATCATCTCCCAATCGTAATAGATTGTATTAAGAATATTATCAGACAAAATTGAAAAAATATTTATATCTTAAACGGTATCAATTAATTAGGAACTAAAAAATTTATATTTACGAACTCCCCCCACCCTTTTTTATCGTTGCACAGGTAAGAATATGTAGACCCCCGTCATTTTAAAACGTTATTACTTAAAATTCTTTCGATATTTTTCTCTGAATATTTTAATAAGCTTAACATTTTTAGATAGTACATGTAAAATAATTTTAATTTTGTAGAGTAGTTCATGAGTTATAAGGGTTTTTTGGATTTTTGGGTCTGCAAGCTGGAATATTATGCTTTGGCAGTTGTGGGATGCATTTTAGATAAAAGAAAATTAAACACGATTTAAAAAAAATATTGGTCGATCTATATTTATATACAAACTAAACGTTCAAGCTTGATTGCCAATATAAAGTTAGTCAAGTATAATGTAGTTTCATAAACCAGACTAGCCTTATAATGAAGCAAAATATTTAAATTTATTGTTGAATTACAATAAAATTTTAACAATATATATATTAAAATCAATACGAAATTCGAAAATTTTATAAATATTTAGGACAAAATATTATAGGTTCTTTTTAATTCTTTATAATATCTCAAGTAATTTCGGACAAGTTATCCACACCATACTATTACCTAAGATAAAATCAATGACATAAAAATATAAATTTTAATTATAATATAATTGTATAAAGTATCCTGGGGTTTAGCAAGCTCCACTAACACTCGCTTTACTAATCATGATTTAAATAATATCTAGATATCATAAATGTTTGTAAGACTCGTCATAAATGTTTGTAAAAATCCCAAATTAAGATAGTTCAAAATTTGCTAAAAATTATTTGTCTTACAAACATTTTCGAAATTTGATATAAAAAATTTATAATAGTTAATTCAAAATATTTTTAGCATTTAGATGAAAAATTTAAGATCTATTATTTAAAAAAAAATTTTAAATCCTAGTTGTAATAAATTATATAAAATATTATCTATAGATATATATAAAAAATAGAATGGAACATTCGAATTAATCAATTATAAAAATTTGATGTGATTATTTTAAAATAAAAAATAACTAATAAGTCGTAGTCGTATTATTACAAATGGCGACGAATGGATAAAATAATAATGGAGATAATAATTCCTTAAATGGAGATTCAAAAAAATTAGCGGATTTATCTAGGATTAAATTTAATAAATTCGATATGGATACTGCAATTTCTAGATATTTTTCTCAATGGGAAGCCAGTTTTCGGTTAAAAAATGTAAGCCCATCTGAATGTCAATATAAAGATATATTTTTAACATTTTTTGGCAATAAGAATATTGAGTTGGTGGACCGTTTTTGTTATCCTGATTCGATCAAAACTTTATCTTTTAAGGAAATTAAGTCAATTTGTTTTAAATTATTTAAACCGACGTCAACAGCTTTTGCTTCTAGATTTAATTTCGTTAGATTACGGAGAAAAACTGGAACCATAACAAAATTTTCAGATAAAATTAGAACAATTGGCAAGCGTTGTCATTATCTTAATGATATTGACGAGCGTTTACGTGATCAGTTTATGGTTGGCATGGAAATACCGGGATAGAGCTCTATATCCCGACGGTCTTGATAGAGATAATAATGTATTGACTTTCCAATTTATTCTTGATCTGGCATTAGCTTCTGAGCGAGCAGATAAAGAAATGGCAAATAAAAATATGCCTGTTGTAAATAAGATAAAAGATAATAACAAAAGAAATGATAATAATAATAAACATCTAATTAAAACGACTACATTTGATAAAGGCTATAATAAAGTCAAGTATAATAATACATTTGATAAAGAGAATAATAAATACAAATATAATAATGATAAATATTAATATAAACTTAAATGTTATAAATGTGGTTTTATTCATAACCGAGAAGTAAGATGTCCAGCTACAAATGCGGCATGTAATAAATGTAAAAAAATTGGTCATTTTGCAGTTTGCTGTAAATCAAAGAATTTAAATTATATAAGAGTGTCATCAAGTGATTCTATTCATAATATATGGAAGATTCAACAAAATCGAGAGAATCGAGATAAAACTAACTGCAGAGATAAATGGGTTAGATGTTGAATGATTTTGACACTGGTGCACAAGCGTCATTGATATATTGACAAGTATTGGACGCGACCAAAAAATAGGCCAACCAGTCTATTGACTGCATATTGTGATCATTCGTTAGACGTTAAGGGCGAGACCCAAGTCAATGTTAGGATTGGATAACAGACAAGGACCCTATCAGTGGTAATAATGATTACAACTGGGGTGCCTCTTTTCGGATTACCATGGATTATAGCATTCAATTTAGAAATGCCTCGTCAGGTTATGCTTAAACAAGTATATAATATGGTCAACACCATTGAAAAAGAAAAATGTTGCATATCACTAGATTATAGAATTCGAGATTTGATTAATAAACATCAAGAAATTTTTGATGATAAGATGGGACATATACGTGATTTTGCAATGCGAATATTATTAAAGGATACCGCAGTACCAAGATCGTTTTCAGCCCTTAGAGTATCATTTCCACTTCGCAAAGCAATTGAATTGGAATTAGACCGATTATAGGCTACAGGATTTATTGATTAGATTGACTTGACTATAACTAGGGTACAGTGGTCAACGCCAATCGTAAATGTACGCAAGAGTAATGGCGATATTCGAATTTGTGCTGATTCAAAGTTACACTCAATCCGTGTTCGTTGTATGACCATCATGTTATTCCTACTTTAGATGATTTGTTAGAGAAAATCCAAGGTGGTGATAAATTTACCGTGATAGATCTGAAAGATGCGTATTTACAGATGGAAGTAGAATCGAAATCTCAGAAATTACTAACGATAGTGACTCATAAGGGCTATTTCCGTTACCGACGATTGCCTTTTGGATTGGCAAGTGCACCTACTATATTCCAGAGATATATGGATGAGTTGCTAAAAGATTGCCAAATGACTGGTGTCTACTTAGATGACGTAATTATTTCTGGTCGAAATGATGAAGAGCACATAAATAATTTGCGAATCGTGTTAGACAGATTACAAACGGAAGGTCTTAAAGCGAAATTGACAAAAGTGAGATTTTTACAAAAATCGGTTTCATTTTTAGGGGTGATTATTGATAAATTCAGTATACATCCTAACCCAGAAAAAGTGAAGGCTATCCGAAATGCACCAAAACCTGAAAATATACACAACTTAGATCTTTTCTAGGACTCGCGAATTATGATGACAGCGTCTACATGGCCATGGAGGATAGGAGACAATGCCTCCAAAATATTGGCATTTTTTGGGGTAGGTATTGATTTTTGGGGGTTGATATTGATTTTTTGGGGGTAGGCATTAATTTTTGGGGGGTAATTTTTGATTTGAATTATAATCTTTTTAAATCCATTAATTGATGAGATTATGATGGTTATCGTTGATTTTCTGACAAATGTCAATTAAAGTAAAGATATTTTTAAATTAATATATAATATAAACTTTCTTTGTGAACCATTTTCATTTACCATTTTATCAAGTTAATATTACACATTTCCTATTTGGTACTTTTCTTAGAGGTTAATATATTTATATTATGTTTAAATTTATAGATTTTTTTAGCAGGATAAATTTTGGAGGTAATTTTTTTAGTCATGCTTAAAAACATATATCAACAAGCAAAGAATAATAAAAAATATAATATGTAAAAAATAATTAATTATTTCATTCTAGATGCCAAGTAACAGAACCTTATTTAAAGTGAAATGTGATTATATTAATTGTAAAACTTCTAAAATAAGAAGTGACAAGATACACGAACATTATAAACATAAACATCCTCATGTAAAGCCAGCTGATATGAAATTTACAAAGGTAGCCATCAAAAGAGATAATAATAATTGGGTATCCTTAAATTGTGATATTCCATATAATATAACAAATGGAGTTGAAACCCAGTTGCAAAAAAAGACAATAATATCTTACTTCCGAATATTTGTAATTTATTATTGTAACTAAAGACTGTTGTAAATGTTAGATTTAATTTGCATAAAGATTTCTTTTGAATTTTGTTGTACTTTATATGTAATTTGCATAAAGAATTCTTGGATTTATTATTATAACGAGTGATAAAAATATTATATTTGAATACTTATGAATATTATTTATAAGAAGATTGAAAAGAGTATAAAAGGGGCCAATTTTTACCATACCGGAATCTTTTTTTTTATTTTATTAATTTTTTGTATTTTATTTTTATTTTATTTTTCTTTTTCTTTTTTATGATTTTACTATTATAATTTTGTTAATTTGATAAGGTTATAATTTTGAATAAAGACTTAAAGTTGATTTTATGATTTCGTGATTCCTAATTATTATTAATTTCCTTTTTATATATATATTTGTTTTCTATTTTTATATTTAGGTTTTGATGCACAATGACAAACCTGTCGTTGTGACAATTAAATATTATTGAAAATATACCTTAAATTTGTAAATTAATAGAAACTAATTTTTTATTTAAAATTTTACCAATATATTAAAATAAAATTAAAGTATGCAGGGTATAGAGAAAATAAATTATATATTTTATTATTAAATATTTTTTTTAACTGTTTATCACACTATTTTTATAACTATATATACTTTATAAAGTTCAATTTAACAATATGTTTAATAGGTTAATTAATAATAATAATTTAAAACCAAAGTATTAAAAAAACTATTAAGTTAATATAATGTAAAAATAATAAAAGTAAGGTAATGTTTATTTCTAGGAATTTTTAAATTTAAATCTTTTCATCTTTAATTGAATTAAGATTTCAAAGTTCTTTTACTTTTTTTTATATAAATTTTATCATTAAAATATGAATTGGATTCAACTATTTTCAAAATGTTATCTGTGTGAATTTCATCCCCTTTATTTACATTATGTGTTATATTTGGTATGTTTATATTATTATCATTGTTTATTTAGCTATTAGAATTTCTTTAGATAATATACTTTCATCATGAATTTCACAATTTTATTAATACTAATTTTTATTTATAAGATTACTATTATTTTTACAGTCATTATAATATCTTTTATGATTTCTTCATGTGATCGCAGTTTTATATTAATCTGCATCTATTATGTCTATGAATCTTTCAAGTATATTTTCAAAATGTTTTAACATGATCTTCCTAACAAAGACATTTTATTAAAGTTTATAATTACCGCGTTCAAAATTTGTGAATCCCTTTGTATTCTAAATTCACCTGTGCTGTACCTATCACTTGTATCGTCTTGCCTTTGTAACCTGATAACTTTATGTTGGACTTCATAATATTTTTAATGCCTGTTTTCTCAATCATGCATTCTTGTAGAATTAAAATATTTATTAAAAACTTAATTATAATGTAGTTAAGAAAAAAATTAACCATTTGGCTAAAATTTTATTAAAAATATAGTTTTTCAAGAGGAAGCAAATTATAACTCCTCTTTTTTTATAGAAATTTCAGTTATTGAAGATTCACAAATTGTATTATCTCCTCATCCAATCCCCAGTTCTAGTGAGGCGCTTACTTTGCATGAGGTATTTAATTTAAATAAAATTTATATAATAACTTTTGAAGGGAATAAATTATGAGGATATTCAAAGTCCAAGTCTTATTCAGCTATACAAAAAGAAGGAACAAAATGACCCATTTCACTTCATATTATTTAGGATGACAAATATTTTGTTTAATTTCATAATTGTTGTAGGCCCATGTCAGCCATGTACAAATAAATTTCAATATCCAGTTACTCACAAGAGGTTTTAAATAATATATAATTTTCATTAATTTTTACCCATCCATTATTTCTGTACCAATATGGGATTGATATTTATATAGCTGAGGCTAGTGGGAGAGACTGAATATCTATGGAACTAATAATAAATAAATAAATATATAATTATTAATAATTTCTAATACTAATTCACTACTTTACTCTTTATTCAACTTCCAAAATAATAATCAAAATATCGTCTGTAAATTCTTTTATTAAATTAATAATCAAAATATCATCGGTGTATTATAATTATTTTTCTTGGCTATTTATATATTTTTTGCTAGCCATTAAAAATCCTTTTTCATAAAAATTCAAAATTATAAATTTGCATGGCGAATAAAAATTAATAATAATAATGCTAACTAAAATTATAATTTAATATACGAAATATAAATTTGCATGGCGAACAAAATTAATCGTAATAATAATAATTAAAATTATAATCTAATATTTGAAATATAAATTTGAATAGAGAACCAAATTAATAATAATAATGATGTTAACTAAACTTCTAATATTCAAAACCTAAAAGATTAAGTGCAAACTATAACACCTCCACCCTTTAAGATTAGCTCTCCAAGGCCCCCTTCGTTAGTACCCCGCCTTCCCGCACTTCCAACTCAGATCCGTTTATTGAGGACGCTGCTGTCGTAGGACAAAATCTTAATTTATGCATTCCGCCGCACGCCCAACTTTCTAATCGATTCTTCCGAACCCAATATGGCTCCATTCTTCGTTCTATCCTTTGATTTCTGGGTCTATCCTGCAGTAACTCCCATAATCTTCGTTGTGCTTCGGCCCTTGCTGCTTCGATCCATCTGTTTGACTCAGCCGATTCATCTGCTTCCCTGATTTCCATTTTGACAATATTGTTTCCTACTCTGACATATGATGCCATCTATAAAATTACTATAAGCATATATATATCTTTCATAATCTTCTAATAATCTACTATTCCCTGATAATTTATGATTCTCGTCGTTATGTCTATCATCAATATGATTCTCATAATTATGTCTATCCTCAATTCATCTCTTTAACAATTGATTCTCATAATTAAGTATATCATCAATATGATTCTCATAATAATGTCTATCATCAATTTATTTCTTCTAATTGTATCCCCTGATAAATTATGATTCTCATCATTTTGTCTATCATCACTATGATTCTCATAATTATGTCTATCCTCAATTCATCTCTTTAACAATTGATTCTCATAATTAAGTATATCATCAATATGATTCTCATAATAATGTCTATCATCAATTTATTTCTTCTAATTATCTCCCATATCTTTTACTTGCCCTAAGCTTCTCAGTCTGACTTGTTTTACGTGTCTAGTAAAAGTGCCTTATTGCCCTTCAATCTCTACTTCTACTTTCTTTTTTTATATATTCTTACATATTATACCCTTCCCCCATTTAACTGGACCCTCAAACAGTAGAATCCATACTAGACTTCCAACTTTAAATTTATCATCATATGTATCCTCCTTTTGCTTTATTCTTTCTTTCAAAAAATCTAATTCCGTTCTTGTCTTTCTACCTAAAAACATTTCTGATGGTGAATTTCCTTTGCTTGTTTTAGTATTGTTATATGCTAATAATAACAACCACCATTTTCCCTCTCCATATTTTTCTTTTTTTAGCCAGCTTTTAACAATAGCTACCATTCTCTCGGCCTGCCCATTACTTCTCGGGTAATGTGGTGGCGATACTAAATGTTTAATATTCCACCTATCACAAAATTGATTAAAAACTCTACCTTTAAATGCTGGGCTTCCATCCAAAACTAAAGTTTCCATTAATCCATATTTACCTGCAAAATCTTTTATTTTAGTCAACGCTATCTTCGTCGTTAAACCCGAAACCTCTTGACAATCTATCCATTTCGATCCAGCATCTACCATAATAAAATATCTTCTTTTTTCATATTCTATAAAATCTACATGTATTCTTTTACATGGAGTGTCCGTTTCTAGCCATTTATCTGTTTTATTCCTTGGTGGTACATTAGCCCACATGTTACATGTCTCGCAGCTTCTAGCTAATTCTTCAATTTCACTATTCATCTTAGGCCACCAAATATATTCTCTTGCTTTATTCTTCATTCTTTCTATGCCTTGATGTCCTGAATGTAATACGGCTAATGTATCTTTTCTTAACTTAATCGGTATCACTAATCGATATCCTCTCAATAAACAATTGTCTTCTATATTTAATTCATTCCTTATATTTTTAAAAGCTTTGTCTTCACCTTTCCATTCTGCCCCTCCTTTCAAACAAGTTCTAATTCTTATTAATTCTTCATCTTTTTTGGACATCTCCTCTATTCTTTCGAACGTTATCGGTTCTTCTCTTGCATCTATCTTCAAAGCCCTTATCACTTTACTATTTAATTTTTCTTCCTCTTTTATATATTCTAAACTATTGCTTACTGTATCCTTGTCTGCAATGTCTTTATTAAACAATCTCGATAATATATCTGGTAAACAATTTTGTTTACCCGCTCTGAATCTTATTTCAAAATCAAAATTACCAACTAAAATTAACCATCTTTGTAACCTGGGTGACATCATAAGCTCCTTATTTTCTTTTTTGAATAAATCTACCAAAGACTTATGATCAGTATATAAGACAAACCTTCTTCCTATCAGATATTCTTTGCACTTTTCTAGTCCGAATCTCACAGCCAGAGCCTCTCTCTCGATCATGGAGTAATTTTTCTCAGTGTTACTAAACCGTCTAGATAAAAATAAAATCGGTTTCTCAACGTTATCGGTCATCTGTAACAAAACTCCTCCTATACCTTCATTAGATGCATCAACCGCTAATATCATATCTAATTTCTCATTAAAAAAATCTAAAATCGGTTTCTCTACCATCTTTATTTTCAATTTTTCTAAACTTTTCTCCTGTGCTTCTCCCCATTCAAACCTTTTATTTTTCTTTAATAAATCATACAACGGTGAGGCGATTTCTGCAAAATTTTGAACAAACCGATGATAATAATTCGTTGCTCCTAAAAACGCCTGTACTTCAGTTTTATTATTTGGGGCTCTCATACTCATTATCTTATCTATATTCTTTGCTATTGGAGTAATCTCATTTCCATTTATAATATGTCCTAAATATTTTATTTTTCTTGCTCCAAAAACACTCTTTTTTATATTAGCTTTTAAACCATTTTCTAATATAATATCTAACACTTTAACTAACCTAGCATTGTGCTCTTCTTCTGTTCTACCAGATATCAAAACATCGTCTAAATAATACATTATTCCCTTTATTCCTTGAAATAACTCCGCCATTGTTCTTTGAAATATTGGAGCCGATACTTTCAAACCAAATGGTAAACGACAAAAAGCAAATAATCCTCTATGCGTTGTGATCGTTAATATCTTACTTGTTCTCTCACTCACCTTTATTTGCAAGTAAGCATTCGAAAAATCTAACTTTGAAAAAATTGTTGCTCCTCTTAAATTAGCCAGCAATTGTTCTATTCTAGGTAATGGATATCTTTCGTTTATTACCCACGGGTTAACTGATATTCTATAGTCTATACACAGTCTTAAACTGTTGTCTGGTTTTCTTATGGGAACTAATGGTGTTGCCCATACACTATGCACTATTGGTTTTATAATTCCTTCTTTCAACCATTTGTCTAATTCCTTATTTATATCTTCTATCCACGAAAACGGCAATCTTCTTGTGCTGCAATATTTAGGTCGATAACCTTGTTCTAATCGTATATCTACTTCAAAATCTCTAAGAGTCCCTAATTCTTCTTTAAAAACCTCCAAGTACTGATCCAAAATCATACTTATTTCATGGCTATATTTATTTTCGATAATCTCTTCCTGTTCTACTGTCTTCTTAATTATCTGTTTGTTGCTTTCGACTGGTGTTACCTCTAAAGAATTTATATCTCTTGACATCTTATTCTCTTTGACTCTATATTTAATCAAAAATTCTGGTGTTCGATTTCTAAGTTTATCGAGAACTAATTCTTGTTTATCCTCTATAATAGGTAACTTAAATCTATCGAAATCACTCCTTATTATTTCACTATTAACAATAAATTCTGTTGTTCGATTTCTAAGTTTATTGAGAACTAATTCTTGTTTATCCTCTATAATAGGTAACTTAAATCTGTCGAAATCTATCATTTCACTATTTTCATCATTACTTACAGGGATAGTATCGAAAAATTTCCACCAATTATAAACTGGACCTAACGTTTTTATATCATACCATCCTAAAATCGGTTCAATCTTCAACGTAGTTATCCACAAATTTATACTTTTATTAACTCCTGGTAACCTTACCCTATAATACCCTAAAATTTTCACCATGCTACCATCCAATTGTTTGGCTCTTATCTTTTTTGTAACAAATTCTTTCTCTGGCCAAAATCTCATAAAATCCTTTATACTTATCAAACTAATTTCTGCTCCTGTATCTATTAAAAAACAAATTTCTGCTTCATCCATGTTTATCTTTACTCTAGGGCATCTATTTTTCATTAAAAAATTCTCTAATTCCATTTTTAGTACGTCTACACTAGTTGCCTTTTTAATACTATATATTTCAAAATCTCTATTTTTTATTTTTATATCACTTCTATTAATATCGCTTGAATTTTAATTATCAACGTTAAAACACTTTTTATCCTCGCAAAATTTATCGTTCTTATTACAGTAATTATTCTTACTTGCACTAGCCTTATCAACATTATCCAAATTATCATTATTAAAATTAAAATACTTATTTTTACTACCATTATTAACATTAACAAAATTATTATAATTATCTAATCTATCATTAAAATTAAAATACTTAATTTTCCCTGAACTAAAATTAGAAAAACTATTATTACCAAATTTATAATTAAAATATTTATTCTTATTTTCTACTAAATTATCAACATTAAAAAAATTATTAAATTCATTATCAAAATATTTCTTTCTTAGTCATTTGTTACATTTTTCTTGAGTGTGTCCATCCTGGCCACAAATATTACATCTCACAATTATATTGTTTAATCTACATCTTATAGCTAAATGGCCATTCCTGCCACATCTCGCGCATTTCAAATCTTTTGTTAAATCACAATCACGCGACATATGGCCTGGCTGACCACAGCTATAGCAACTTATCTGTCTGTAATTATCCGTTCGTAAGAAGTTGTTTATATTTCTTTTCTTATCTTCCTCTCTTAATATAATCTTAATATTTTCTAACCCTTTAATCTCTATCTTAACGTAAGTCGTATTTCTTCCTATAATTAAACCTAACGTGAAACTTAAAATTAGCAAAAAAAATATAATTATACTTATATTTTCAAGTATTAAACTTAATAAATTTATTTGCGTAATATACATTAAAGTGTACTCAATAACCACTTGATTAAAATAATTTTAACTAATCTTAAACAATTAAATAAATATAAACCTACGAATAAAACCAATATCAAGATCCAAAATTTATATAACATCAATAAGAGAACCGAAATTATCAAAAATATATATATATATTTTTTATTATTTTTTTTTTTTACCTTGTTCCAATGTATAATTAGACTGACTTTTGATCTTCTAAAGCCTGGATCAATCGCTGTAAGGCACCACTGTACCAATATGGGATTGATATTTATATAGCTGAGGCTAGTGGGAGAGACTGATTATCTATGGAACTAATAATAAATAAATAAATATATAATTATTAATAATTTCTAATACTAATTCACTACTTTACTCTTTATTCAACTTCCAAAATAATAATCAAAATATCGTCTGTAAATTCTTTTATTAAATTAATAATCAAAATATCCTCGGTGTATTATAATTATTTTTCTTGGCTATTTATATATTTTTTGCTAGCCATTAAAAATCCTTTTTCATAAAAATTCAAAATTATAAATTTGCATGGCGAATAAAAATTAATAATAATAATGGTAACTAAAATTATAATTTAATATACGAAATATAAATTTGCATGGCGAACAAAATTAATCGTAATAATAATAATTAAAATTATAATCTAATATTTGAAATATAAATTTGAATAGAGAACCAAATTAATAATAATAATGATGTTAACTAAACTTCTAATATTCAAAACCTAAATGATTAAGTGCAAACTATAACAATTTCTATAGCAGTATTTATTTTTTTTACTTTTTAAACAGGAGCATGAATATAACCTATTATAGAAAGGTTAATATAGATGGGTCCCTCAACCTCAGAAATTGGCTATCTTATAGCATAACTTTAGACAAAGTTTTTTGTCTATATTGTTTTATGTTTGGTGGCCCTAAGTCCAATACTTTTTGGACTCAACTTGGAATAAATAATTGGAAAAACATTAAGCGTGACTTAGAGAGACACGAAGCATCTTCTCTTCATAAAGATTGTGAATATGCAAACAGGACTTGGCTTGCAAATAAGCGCATTCAAGATCATTTGCTATCAAATAAGCTTGATATAATCATGGAAAATCGTAATATAGTTCATAATATTATCGATGCCATTATGTACCTTATAAAATGTAATATAGCCTTTTGGAGTTCTAATTCGAATGAAGGTAATTTTATGTGCCTCATAAAATTAATGGCAAAAACGGTTCCAACTTTACGTGCATACATGGATAACAGAGGAAAATTGCGGAGAAAAAAATCAGATAAAATTTCGAGATCTTATATAAATTTGCTGTCATATGGCTACGTGAAAAAAAATAACTGAAATTATTATGATAAAAATAATAAAAAGCATTATTCAAAAAATTAAAGAGAATCGTGCCTATAGCATCATATTAGATGGAACATATGATGTGTCTAAAAAAGAATGCATAGCTTTGCTTGTATGGTATATAGAAGATGATCTGCATCCACATCCTGTAGAAAGCATCATCTATGTTTTTACAACATCAGAAACCAGTGGGGAAAATATAAAGAAACATGTTTTTTTGTAAGTTTAATGATCTTGGTCTTCCTCTTGATTATTTGGTTGGACAAAGTATGGATGGTGCAGGGAATATGAGAGGAGTATACAAAGGTATGCAGGCTTTAATATTGAAAAAGGCACAAAAAGCCATCTATATTTGGTGCCATGCACATAGGCTAAATTTAGTAGTTGCTCATGTTTGTGGATGCAAAATTGAAATGAAAAAGGCAATGGGAATATTAGATGAGTTATATAATTTTATGAATGGAGTTAGACGTCAAGGTATGTTTGTTAAATATCAAATGAGAAAGTCCAAGAAATCTCTTGAAAGAATTAAAAACACAACAAGTAAATAAAATATTTTTAATGAAACTTATATATTTTCAGAAATTGGTCTTCATCCTACAAATCTGTAGAAATCTTTTTAGATGTTTTTGAACATATTTTAGCATCATTAGTTGAATTAAAAGATTCTAATGATCTAAGCACCTCTTCCATTGCCGATGGATTATTATCCAGAGTTAAGGATGAAAATTTTATATTAAGTCTATTTATTTATTAAGAAATATTGAAATGGAGACATGAGGCCTGTATTGAAATGCAGGCAATTGGTAATGATTTGGCTATGATAACCAAATTAATACAACATAAAAAAAATAAATTACAAAGACTAAAAGGTTAATATTAGTTACTATTTCTATAAATAATTTTAAAATATAACTAATGGAGACAATAAAATTACATTTCTTATCTACTAGTTTTTTGAAGAAGAATAATGTAATAACTGATTTGTATAATATGAAATCAATATTCAAATTGGATCAAACAAAATTCAATAATTATGTTGAACAAAAAAAAACAATTTGAATAAATTAAAAAATTTTAAATTATTATTTATTGTTATAGATATAAAACGGAAATATTTTTTCCTGTGCTAAATGCAATATTTAACCACCTAAATGATCGATTTAATTATGATTGTTTAAATTTTTTATCACAAATATCCATATTTACTCCTGCTGGAATTACGGATAATGAAAAAATAGAAGGATGGCAAATATCCAAATTTGTCATACTTATCAATTGGATGTCCAAAACATTATTGATGAATATAATGATTTTCGCTCTTTATATTTGGAGTCTCAATCAATTATTTTTTGCGAAGATCTTTTGAAAGTTAAAAAGAATAACGCGTTATATATCGATGAAAGTAATTTATTGATATTTTATTTGTAATTGTATATAATTAAAGGTATTGCAAACGAACAAACTACCGAAGAAAATATCAACAGCAAAATCATGACCAAAATAATAAAATGGATAAAATATTCTTTTATATTACCATACCTACTTTTAAATCAATTAAATTCTTATTCTAATTTAAATTTATTTTATATATATTTATTAACCCTTCCTACAACTTCCTGTTTAGCCAAAAGAGCCATGAGAGTAAAAATAAACAAAACTCGAATGCAGAATAAAATATCGGACCCATTTTTAGAAAATTTACTATTAATATCCAGCGAAATTGATGTTTTTAAAAAATTTACAATTGATTGATGATATTATAACACAGTTTGCATTAACATCTATAAGGTTATCCAAATTATTAATAAAATAAGTAATGTATCTTTTTCACAGCGAATATATATGCTTTTAAAAAATGTAAATTTAATTTAACATTTTATAATTTCAATGCAAAATATTATATAATTCATTTTATTCTAATATTTTATATAATAACTCTATCTACAATACATGTTTTTAATTAATTAAAAGGTAATATAGGTATGTGGAATCAAGCTAAATATACCTCTTTAAAATTACTCGTTTTATATCTTTTACAATAATTTAGATCTTTTTTATAGAAATATTAATATGTTATCTCATTTAATTCACTTATATATATTTTATGAAAATAAAGTGAATATCAACCAAATCATGAAAAGATTGCATTATTTAAATATAAGTTGATTATCACCTACAAATTTTTTAAATTTTTTTTCCATAAATAGGCTTGAAAGATTGTAAATAGAATTATGTTGTAAGGTTATAAATGGTGGCTTATTATAAGATTTTTTAAATAAAATCACTATAACATCGTAGGTCTGTAAATTTTGTAGCCGAAGGCCGCGGGATTTTTTTTAGGTGGGTATGGGTAGATTTTGGAGGGGGTTAGCCTCCATCAAATTTTCTGCCATGTAGACGCTGATCATGAACGTTTTATTCGTAATTATACATTGTAAAGCGGCGCTATTACATAGATTACGAGCGTGAAAGTACCTTGGCGGTGGTCGAAAGATGAACAAAATTCCTTCGATGAGGTTAAGAAATTATTGTCATCCGAGGAAAAGTTAATTCCTTATAACACGGAGTTGCGCATAATTTTGGAATGCGACGCATCTGATTCAGGATTAGGGGCTGTGCTGTTACATCAATTAGTAGATGGAAGGACAAAACCTATTTCGTTCGCGTCACGTACTTTTTTAGAATCAGAGAAACACTACGCTTGATTGATAAAGAAGCTCGAGCGCTTTTATTTGGTATTGAAAAATTTCATTCATTTATTTATGGTAGAAATTTTTAACTTCGAACTGATCATAAACCATTAGAGCGATTATTTGATAAGAAACGCGATTTACCTAAAATTTCTAATAATCGTTTGACACGTTGGGCCTGGAAGATGGCTTCTTATGATTTTACAATAGAATATAGACCTGGTAATAAAAATGTAATGGCCGACGCATTATCAAGGGCTTCCGATATTAGACGGAAGAGAATCAAGATTCTAAACATGCTTTGGATATTCGAAGTATTAATTTGGATGATATGCAATTGTAAGAAAATATTCTACGAAAAGAGTAGAAGCAAGATTTAATAGTAAAAAAGTAGCAATACACATTCAGCAAAGTTGGCGAAACTTTGATCGTCATAAAGATAAAGAAATAGTTAATTTTTATAAACGACGGGAAGAGCTTTCTGTCGATCGTGATATTATA
Source organism: Gordionus sp. m RMFG-2023 (assembly GCF_954871325.1). Lineage (NCBI taxonomy): Eukaryota > Metazoa > Nematomorpha > Gordioida > Chordodea > Parachordodidae > Gordionus > Gordionus sp. m RMFG-2023. The sequence continues at coordinate 21,878,851 of NC_088776.1, forward strand.
GAGTGGAATGGGAGATTGGTTATTCCTAATAAATAAAGAAATGCAGTGTTAGGAATAATTCACCGAGAACATCCTGGGAAAAATGTAATGAAATCTATTGTTCATCAAGAAACCGTAAACCAACAAAGAAGTTTATTGAGGAAATCTAACTTTAAAATGTTTGAAGGAAATGTAATAAATTACATAAAATATTAATTATAGATATATATAAAAAATAGAATTAAACATTCGAATTAATCAATTATAAAAATGTGATTATTTTAAAATAAAAAATAACTAATAAGTCGTAGTCGTATTTATTATTACACTAGTATTTTAAATTTTAAAATGGGATCCACTAATCAACTTCCCCAGTCTATTCTTTTCGGCTACCAATCTCCTAAAAAGTTTCAAATCTAAAACAAAAATTTTGAAATAAACTCAAGTTAAAAAAAAGAACTAAAAATAATAGCAATATTAATTTATAATAGATACTAGGGTTGTAGAACTAGTATCAAAACCTTTGCAAAAGGCTTAAAACAAGGTTTGTAAAATTTTATTACTATACCTAATGGTTTTAAAACTTTTTCTAGTGTCAAAAATTTTAACTAGACTTAGAACAAAATCTTAAAATATTTTATAATGGCAGCGCCAATTTATTACTAGAACCAAAGATTTTATAACATCTCTCTAATATTGAAAACTCTAAACCCTTGCTATATATTTTGTTGACCCAGCAGGTGAACCCATTAGGCCGATCTAGCGAGCCGACCCGATGTGTATGCTCATGAGGCCCTTTAGGTCGGGTCTGATCTATGAACCAATAGGTTGGCTCGGATGAAGGTCGTTATTTTACGGCTCGGACCTTGCTGGATCGATCCCCTACCCGACCCAGTAATTTAACAACACTACATTAGATTAAGTAATTAGAGTTTACTACCTAAAACAATCCATAATATTATAATCAATCAATTTTCTAAATGAGCTGGTTTAATGATAACTTTAATATGACTTGGTCCCAAAATTTAATAATGAGAATTTTAAAATTGGGACCTATTCCAAGACACATAGCTTTTATTATGGATGGTAATAGAAGGTATGCCAAAAAAATTGGTATAACACGTAATTTTGGTCACCTTAAAGGTTTTGAAACGCTCTCTATGGTATGCCAAATGCATATCATTATATTATATAATTTACTACAGATATTGCATTGTGGTTTGAAATTGGGGTTTAAAGAAGTTACAGTTTATGCATTTAGTATTGAGAATCTTAAAAGATCAAAAGATGAAATTGATGAATTAATGGAATTAGCTAAAGAAAAATTTGAAAAGTTGCTACAAGAAAAGTTAATTTATATTTATACCTGGTGTAACTTGGTTATTTTAGAAGCATGTTAGATAAATATAGAATAAGAATTCGGGTTTGGGGAAATTTGTCCTTTGCTGATGAAAAATTGTTGCAATTGATTAATTATATTACATGTATCACCAAACACAATGAAAAGTATATTAATTATTTTTGTTAATGGATATTATAAATATAAATTATCTTTACACAAATTTATATTTTTTTAATATTCTAATATACATATTAATAATTTAAACATTTTTACAATTTAACATAATTATTTCAAATAGACTCTAAAATTTTATAATAATATTTAATATATAATAATTTTTGCTGTATTCTAAGCTATTTTAAAGAATATTTAATTGAAAATAGTTTATTAATATAAATATAACCATTAATAACTTTAAATGTTATTAACTCCAAAATTGGACATATATTTTAAAATATTCATGAGATATAAGTGAGATATCTGCAATGGACAGGTTTTTAACCCTCTTGAATGTAGGACATATTTTAAACAATAAGTGGCTGGGTGAGTCAGTTATAAATACATTTTAAATAACAAGTGGATGGACAAGCAGCTTATTTTTTTATATAAAATCAGCAGATTCCTGCCCATGGAAATTAAAATCCTTCATTTTAATTATTTGGTAATCTATTTTTAATATACAGCCATAATTATACAATTTTATATATAATAAATAAAATTTTATTGGTTAAATTTCATATTACTTATATTTTTTTAATATTTCTTGTGACAGATTAAACAGCTAATATAAAAAAGTGTTGGTTGGATAAATTTTATTAAACTCATCTTAATTTTTGAGATATTCAAAGTGTCTTTGCTAAATAAAATATATTCATATAAATATTTTCCTTTTATTTATAAAATGTTAGATATATCAGACTAAATTTTTCAGCTCATATGCTGAAGACAATTCTAAGTAATATATTTTAACCAAATTTTATTTTGGAAAATACTCTCAGATAAGAAATATTTTGTCAACTGCAAAATTGCTGATAAGATATTTTTGAAAAGGTGGTAATGTAAACATCTAGACAAGACCCTAGTACTCTAAAAAAAAAATAGTACTAAAATGGGCAAATTATAGAAGCGGGTTTTGTTTTTTTAAGATTTAAGGTAAATTTTTTTTATTTCTTTTTCTAATAGTATTAAAATAGCCATAGACTCATGTTATCATAGACTGCTCAAATTAATACAAAAAACGTCAATCAAATTTAGCCAATTCTTTTAATAAATATTTGTCTAATAAAAATGATTATAGCATAAACTGTCCAATGGTAATCACCATACCAAATTTAACATTTATTCAATTTGGCTACCAGTTCTATTTATAAATCATATAGAAAACTCTGTGATAATATTATTATGGTATGCAAATATATGCTTAAATTTCAGAATAAACTTGATGGAAGATTTAAAGACTCAACTGGAAAAAATTATCTGCAAAATTTACAAGATTAATATTATAAGAAACTATTAATGATATTTTCACAGAATAACTAATTACATTTTTTTATAATCATTTATTAATTATATTTTTAGATTTACCATCAAATATACTTGATTTTGTTACAATTATAGATTCACATAATCATTTTAAAACCTATGAATAATGATTACCATCAAAAATTCACTAATCTATTGAAACAAATTCTCTAAAAAGATAAGCACACTATTTATTAATTATAATTTTCTTATTTCTCTATTTTTACCAATAATCTATGTAAATTACTGTCAATCAGTGGATCCGGCCTTATCTACAAGAGATACAATCATCCCTCTTTAATTAAATGGGCCCTGACAGTAGGGTAAAATTTACTGCTAAACAGTGGATGCAAATTCGCCACTGGATACAGCCTCTTTTGCGTGGTGGAAGCCACTTAATTGAGTGTTTCCCAAGTGAAGGACAACCAGTTCTAACACATTTTACCATGTATGTCTCTAGGAATTTATGAGTAAAACAATTAATGAAATGTTCTCGAAATTTGTTATCAAAAGCATTTTTAAAGTATACTTTGATAATATCCATGTTAGGAAGAGAATTCTGAATATAATACGAATGGCATGCTATTTTGACTTCTCCCTTAACACTCAATCCTAATTGCTATGTATACCTAATAAATTAAGAATCTGGATTTTGCATAGCAATTATTTTGCTAATTCTAAATTGCCAATTGCAATGGGATGTATACCACCACATAGTTTTTGTGACATAATCAGGTTGATCCTCACCCATTTTAAAATATCGGTTATCGGCCAATATTATAAAATTTTCCGATCCGATCCGTTAAAAAAATGGCGTTTTTAACAAAAATAAAATGTTGTAAATTTTTTAAAAAAAAGTCATATCTAAAATCATTTATTTTTATAATTTAAATCCAAATTCATTTTTGTGTTTATTATTTTAATAATATTTAATTAATAAACATTTTGCCATATTGTTATTTTTTGTGCACTTTCTGTTTATAAAAGTGTGTGATAATCTCTGTAGAATCTGTTTTTAGTGAAGCTGGTAATATTGACATTTTAATCGCCGCAGGCTGACCTCTGATAAATTGGAAATTTTGATATTTCTAAAAAGAAATCTTCGATATATTAAATATTATTTTTTTTTTAAAATAATATATTTATTACTTATTATGTATATAGATTAATGTTATTACTTATTATATAAAAGTAATTTAACAATAAAAATATTTTATATACTTTTAGAATTGCAATTGAATTTATAACTGATCATTATAATATATATAAATGACATAAGTTATGGTATAGTTAGATTATAGATGTTATACTAATTAAAAGTATATTAAAAATTAGAACCAATGGTATGTTTAGAAAATACAAATTAGATATGATATCGGATTGATAATCGGCCAATATCAATTTAATATATGGAATATCGGATTGGATCGGCCTCCAAAAAGTGGAATCGGTACACCCCTATAATTCATAAAAACATAAAACTTTATAAATACAGATTATTGGCCTAAAAATATGATATTTTTAAATTTATGATGAAATAAAATGTTTTTATATCTATGGACTATGAGTTTAATTAGTATTTAGAAATGACTAAGGTTATATATTTGGATACGTTGTTTTTAGGTGCACATAAACTTTGATTGTTTGCTGAGATTTATTACAAGTTCTTATATTCATGATTACATTTTTTTCACATTGCTCGATTCTTCTCTTTAATCTAATCTCATTAAAAGAATTCCAAATTTTTTTTATGACCCGCCATAGATGAATAAGAAATATGCCTGAAATGATTTTATTATAAAATTAATCAAGTAAACCAAAAATTTTACAATTATACATATATCATTATAACTTATCTGATTCAATTTTTTTTATTGGTACCTGATCCTAACAAATTTTAGTTACCCAGATAAGTCTGGTATAACGTGTGAAAGTGATTTATGAGATTTCGAAATCTCACCACATCAAAATTCCAAGGATGGGTTGTGAGATTTTTATATAAATGGTCCCCAATATTTCTGAAGCAATAAATCTAAGTAAAAATTTTCATGTTATTAACATTATAATATAGAGGCATTAATATGGTATAAAACCTAACTATGTAATTATAATATATGGCTATTTTAATTAGTGAACTGCATCGGGCCTAATTTTTCAAGCCCGACCCAGCTCGAAATTTTTTTAAAAAGTTTTGCCGACCCGGCCCGAATTTATTTAAATATAGAAATTAATTTTTATAATTACTCAAAATAAAAGATATATGTTATATGGCGTCTAGTTTTTATAAATAAAATATAATATTTTTATTTTAAATAAAAAATTCAACATATAATTGATAAATATAGATATATTTAAAAAAAAATTCAAGACCCGGCCCAAAGCCCGTTCGGGTCAGGTACGGGCCGGGCTTACTTTTGCAGATCTCTAATTTTAATAATGCTTTGCAAGAGATATATATATTGTTCCATTTCAAGAGTTAATCTTTATATTTTTAGATTATCAGGTCAAATATTGGGAAATATTAAATCAATAAAGTAAAGGATATAATAAAATTTCTATTTTATATATATATAAATTTAATTGCATATAATTAAATTCGATTATTTAAAATTATATACAACCTTATAAGTGTCGTGGGTGGACTTGTTGGCGAGAGTTTACATTAACTACCCGGAATCTGGATATGTAGATCCATATTGGTTTTTTTAAATGTAATTGTTTTGCGTTTTTATTTACCTAAACAAAACTAGGTATAATATCTAAAAGCCCGATGCCGCTTATCTCTAGTCTACATTTTATATCTCATCTGTATTTTGTACCAAAAAGTGTATAGGTAGATATGGTTAAGAAAATGGATAGGAACTAATCAATAATCATGAGTGATACCTTGGCAATATATTAAGATTACTATTTGTAATTATAGTTTAGTAATATTGAGAAAGGGAAAACATCCTTACTAACATTCTAATTTATACAATGATAATAGAATAATATTGTACAAGTTTAAGTTAATTAAATGGGTTTTGAAGACTACGATCCCATAGTTATCCAGAGGCGCCTTAACATTTGCTCCTCAGATTTCTTATACAAGTAATCGACATTAATTTATTGACAAAAATTGGGGGATATTTTTTTTGAAATATAAAATACGAATTATTCAAAAAAAAAGGAATATATTATTTCGGCCATCGGGTTACGACAAAAATTATTATGAAACATTTCAAATGCTTAGAAATAATATTTTAAAATCCATCTCTATCTTATTTTGTACTTATATTTGAATTGGGTCACCAATATTAAAATAAATTTCATAATTTGGCATCTTATAAAAATATTCAATGAAAATAAGAAGAAAGACGAAGAACTTTAATGATATAAATTTATTTATACATAATTAAAAATTTCATGCAAAATATAATTGTTTATCATTTTAATAACCTCTGTGGTTATTTCACATCATAATTTATTTCAAATCTGACGTTGAGACAATTTATGCTAAGCGTATTGAAATTCATGTGAGATTTTAAAAAAATCCATGAAATTTTGAAATATTGAATGCCGTGAGATTTTAAAAATTTAAATGCCCGCAATGTATTTGAGGCGATGAAAATCAAAATCTCACGATTTCACTTTCACACGGTATTAGCCATGAGATTTTGATGGTGTGAGATTATAAAACTACACGGTTTTTACTTTAACACATTATACTTGTATCAGATCTTATAAAATAAATATTTATTAACTCACTTATTGTTGATTAATTTACTTAATTTAAATACAATAATTTATTGATTTATAAAAATTTTTTAAATATACATAATATATGTATATAAAATAACCTGTCAAGATCCAGCTATTTTAAAAGAAGCCGCGGATTCAAAATGATAAGATCCGAACCTTTTCCCAATCTGGTACATCTTTAAAATTAATAATAAAATTTTGGCAAAAATAATCCATGATTTATTTAAATACACCCCACTCTTAAACTGTTAAACCTCATAATCCACTGACATGACTGTGTTGATTTTTTAATATTAATTTTTAATTTGTGGCCAGCCTGATAAAACGAGCCATTAAATTATTATACACTCTTTAAAATTTTTTTATATGGTTTATTTAAGTGGCCATAAACCAACCTTATTGTTTTAATCGCATAAAACAAGGTCTGGTTAAAGTAAAATCAGTTTGTCTGGGTAAATCCATGTTTAATTAGACTTTTTATCATAAGTTTGAAAAAATCATTAAATATATTTCTCTTGAAAATTACCTTATTTAATCGCAGAATCTAACATCTTCCAAATTTTAATTTTTATATAAAAAAATACTGCCCATTTTGATTAATTTAAACTAAATAACCAGAGCCTTAATATAATTTATAATAAAATATTATTACTTACACTACAAAATTCCCAATATTTCACTTTCTAAAATTGATATTAAACATAAACAAGATAAGCAAGGAATTCCTATTATATAGTATATTTATAAATTATCATTTATTTTTAATAAAATATTATTACCTATAATATACTATAAAAGCTTACATTTTAATTGTATAAAATAAAACGATATAAGCAACCTATTACTATCATTTATAATAAAATACTACATATAAAAATCATAAAATTTTGAAAAATACGAAGAAAAAAAATGAATCCACGGAATTTTTTTTTTGATACTTAGAGAATCCTCCACCTTTAAAAAGGGTTCATATCTGAGTTCAGAAATAATATGAAGCTTGCCCCATTCGAAGAAAATATTTAATTTAATGATTAAAACTTTTCGAGTCTTAAAGTGAACTTGGATTAGATCGAGTGGTTTAAACAGGTTTGGCAAAAATCGCGATTTTTTAGAATAGCATGTTTTAATTTAGAGATTTTGTAATGTTGATTTATTATTTGGCTGTTGCTAAAAGATTTAGATATTTTTTCATAATTCTGTTGGCTATTAGAAAACTTTATAAAAATTAATAAGACTTAAAATTGATTTTTTTTTACAAGAAAGTTGCTTTTTACTCCTGAAACTCATACAATCTTTAATCTCAGCCTGTATATAAAAAAGTGGAATTAAGAGGTTTAAATGAGTAATTATTTTAAATACCTCTAAAAACTCCAAATTTTTTATTAAAAATAATTATCAACTACTGTTAAAATTTCAAGAAGCATATTGCTTTTCTTTAAACATTATTTAATTAACTTATATACAAAATATAATATAGCGCAACCTTGAATATATGTTTTTTCTACACATCAACCGATGAAACAGTATCGGCCATTAATGCATTATCTAATATTGCAGCAAAAAATATTTTCGATATCAAGTTAAAATTTTTCTTTTAATTTCTTTGAATATAATTATATTTTTTTAAAATATTAGTAACATAAAAGATGATATTATTATCAAAGATCACTTATTTACGAAAAATTCATTGGATATTGATTTGTTAGTGAGAACCTCAGGGGAAACTAGAATCAGCGATTTTTTGACTTGGCAGGTTAAAAATATCTATTTTGTATTTTTTAGTTTTATATAATATATATAGATTGGATACTCATGCCTTTATTTTGTCGATATTCTTTGGCCTGAATTCACAATTTGGCAATTATTTAAAGCAGTACTATTTTATCAATTTAATTATATAGCGATACAAGTATATTATTAATTTAGCATATATATAAATTATATAACAAAATTATTAATAGAAATTAAAAAAGCAACTGACACAAGCACTATATTGACAAATATCAATTAACCAATTCTAGGTGATTTGCTTAGAAATTCTTTGAGATCATTCGAAATATTTTTCAGATCAATCCCAGGATATAAATCCAAATGAGATTTATTACTAATTTCGCTAACATTTATAGGATTGTTTTGGATATTTTTTGTTGTAAATTTATCTTTATGTGTTTTGGGCACAAAAAATTGGAACAATTTATAATTATTATATAAACTAAACATATCTTCACGATCCAAATTATACTTTATTGCTAACATCTTAACTAAATTTTTTGTATCTGGTTCAAAAATGTTTTGTATTTGAGTATTATTTAATTTACTGTTTTCATGTACTTTTTTCAATTTATTATATTCCGAAAAAATGTTCAAAATATGAATGGCTTGCTTTAGACTTAATTTACCATTACTAATATTTTTTGGTTCAGCATATCCTAGTTCTAACATCTTTGATTTTTTATATACTGGCAATGGTCTTGATTTCGTGTTATCAAATGGAATTATAGATATTTGATCTGATTTCTGTATTTATATAAAATGTATAGTATAATAATTTAATATATGAATTATAGTACATATATATTGATTCATTTTTAATAAATTATTTAATCAAAATTTTATATACAAATAATATCCTAGTATAACAAGCTTATTTATGTAACTTAGTATGAAATAAATTTAGATTATAAAATATTTTAGTCGATTTTTAAAATATAAGCGCTTCTAAATAGTGTTTTTAAATGGCTCAATTTGAACCGATTTTTAAAAACGGCTAACTCAATATATCATTCAAAAAAATATTACGCAAGCCTGAATATTTTGCTCATAGATGGCAGAAAGGTTTGTACATCTATTAGAAAAATCTTAAGGCATAGGCAATATTTTTCTGGCTAAAATATAGTTAGCCGTTTTTAAAAATCGGCTCAAATCGAGCCATTTAACAACACTACTTCCAAATTAAGCGTTTTGTAATTACTTTGCAACAGGTAACTTTTTTGCGTTTTTAATTGTTTTTATTTATATTTTACATATTACACCTTTTTTTAAAAAAAAATACCGCTTCGATTTATACAATATATTATAAAGATGCACCGATATTTTGTCTTTTTGCCGATATAAAATTATTCTACCCTTAGTGTTGTATTATGCAAATTTAGTTAAAAGATAGTTGTACTTATATTTGTTATATGCAAAATAAATTTTACATTTTTTTATAGTTTATGGAATAAAATTAATTTAAATGATGGATTTTTATTTTATGTGTTTATTTCTTCGAAAAATTATTATCTTAATATGCAAATACTTATGATTTTTAATGGCTATCAAAAAATATATAAATAGCGGGTATGACTAAATACTGAATTGCTAAAAAGCAATTAATCATAATCAATCAAAATTTTATTATGTATATTTTATTTAATGAAAATTTTTAAACTTTTTTGAAAATATACTTAAATTATTTTTTTATTAAATGAAGGATACTAATTAAATATCATATAATATATAATTTTATTTTGAGTTAATATTATTATAAAAGAAATATTTTCATAGCTTATTAAAACATAAATAAATTTTTTTCAATTTTAAAAATTAACAAATATATATCCGTAAGTGGGCGTTATATGCGTAAATATGTAAGTATCATTTTAGGAAACCGGAATGATGATTGGATAGCGCTTTTTTTATATTTGGGTATATATACATATGAAAAACCTAAAAATAAAAATTTAGGTTTCTTTGATGTTTAATCTATGAGTAGGTTTAGAATAGTAAAATAATGGAAATTTTCTAAGGTAAATATTGCTGGCGTTATTTATCAAAATCTCTTAATTTTTGTTTTATATGTGTATATTTACGTGCTAAGCATTATCCTAAAAAATTTTTTGAAAATAATTTGATTTGACCGATTGCCGAGCTTAAAACCGACCATTTACTAAATATTCGATTGACCAAATTTACTAGTAATACAATTTGAAAAATGTTGATTTTCGTTTTATATATCTATAAATACGTGTAAAACATAATCCCAAAAAATATTTTTAAAATATCTTTGGCGGATAACCGACTCGTAGCCCACCCAATGACTAAATAATGAATTGCTGGCGTTTTAAATCAAAATATCTTAATTTTTGTTTTATATGTGTATATTTACGTGCTAAGCATTATCCTAAAATATTTTTTGAAAATAATTTGATTTGACCGATTGCCGAGCTTAAAACCGACCATTTACTAAATATTCGATTGACCAAATTTACTATAAATTCTTAGTTATAACATTTATATAATTTTTGTATTAACACTTAAAATTTATGCAATACTATATGCTAAAGTATTTTTATTTTTATATAATAAATAAAATCTATAATACTCTCTAAAATTGTGTATGTGCAAATATTTCAGATAATTTTAATTATCTAAGAGATAAGCAATTGAGATTCAAAAAAGGGGCGTTTAAACCCCCTCCCCATGATTATATTCTTTCTAATATTTTTTTATTTTCCTTTATTATTTATATTCGAAATTATTATATTTTCCAGAATATTTTAAAAATATTTGGCATTATTTTAAAAATAAAAAAATTTGAGAGAAGTATATAAAAAATAATAAACAAATACTTTTAAATAATAGCCGTTAAAATTTAAAATTGTTTTATAATTATAAATCATATTTTTGTTATTAAAATGTCTGATCAGTTCTCAAAGTTTTTATTTTGGTAAAATATATATTTAATAATATATTTTAAAATTTTATTATAGGTTAAAGGAAAAGCATGATATGGCTCTCGAAATTCTTAAAAGGATGAAAAATGAAAATATTTTAATTTTTCTCTATTCTATATCATCAAAAGCATTCAAAAAATAAAAGATAATTTTATTAAATTATTGTTAAACTAAAATACATTTGATTCATTAATTGTAATAAAAACAAAGGCGCATAAATATATATAATTAAATGAGGATCACATATTTTCTACTATCTTAATCTATATTTGATATCATAATTTCCTCATATAATTCAAAAAAAATTAACAAAATAGAAATTATGAATAAGAAATTAAATATAATATTGTAATGTATACGATATGAATAAAAATCAAAAACAAATTTAATACCTATGCGCGATGCGAATTAAAAAAATATCAGTAAACATAATTTTTTGGATAAAATCAAAAAAAAAAGGGATTGATAAAGTTGATTATATGATGGAGTATTTAATGATTAGGATGAAGCAGTCTGTCTGATACAAAAATTTATTGTAAAATTAAAAGATTTATTTGATATATATATGTAAAACGAAAATCAACATTTTTCAAATTGTATTACTAGTAAATTTGGTCAATCGAATATTTAGTAAATGGTCGGTTTTAAGCTCGGCAATCGGTCAAATCAAATTATTTTCAAAAAATTTTTTAGGATAATGCTTAGCACGTAAATATACACATATAAAACAAAAATTAAGATATTTTGATTTAAAACGCCAGCAATTAATTATTTAGTCATTGGGTGGGCTACGAGTCGGTTATCCGCCAAATAGCGATATTTTAAAAATATTTTTTGGGATTATGTTTTACACGTATTTATAGATATATAAAACGAAAATCAACATTTTTCAAATTGTATTACTAGTAAATTTGGTCAATCGAATATTTAGTAAATGGTCGGTTTTAAGCTCGACAATCGGTCAAATCAAATTATTTTCAAAAATTTTTTTAGGATAATGCTTAGCACGTAAATATACACATATAAAACAAAAATTAAGAGATTTTGATAAATAACGCCAGCAATATTTACCTTAGAAAATTTCCATTATTTTACTATTCTAAACCTACTCATAGATTAAACATCAAAGAAACCTAAATTTTTTTTTTATTTTTAGGTTTTTCATATGTATATATACCCAAATATAATAAAAAGCGCTATCCAATCATCATTCCGGTTTCCTAAAATGATACTTACATATTTACGCATATAACGCCCACTTACGGATATATATTTGTTAATTTTTAAAATTGAAAAAAATTTATTTATGTTTTAATAAGCTATGAAAATATTTCTTTTGTAATAATATTAACTCAAAATAAAATTATGTATTATATGATATTTAATTAGTATCCTTCATTTAATAAAAAAATAATTTAAGTATATTTTCAAAAAAGTTTTAAAAATTTTCATTAAATAAAATATACATAATAAAATTTTGATTGATTATGATTAATTGCTTTTTAGCAATTCAGTATTTAGTCATACCGATAAATAGCCAAGAAAAATAATTATAATTCACCCGATGATATTTTGATTATTAATTTAATAAAAGAATTGACCGATGATGTTTTGATTATTAATTTAATAAAAGAATTTACAGACGATATTTTGATTATTAATTTTATAAAAGAATTTACAGACGATATTTTGACTATTATTTGGATTTGATAGAAGTTGAATAAAGAGTAAAAGTAGTGAATTAGTATTAGAAATTAATAAAAATTATATATTTATTTATTTATTATTAGTTCCATAGATATTCAGTCTCTCCCACTAGCCTCAGCAATATAAATATCAATCCCATATTGGTACAGTGGTGCCTTACAGCGATTGATCCAGGCTTTAGAAGATCAAAAGTCAGTCTAATTATACATTGGAACAAGGTAAAAAAAATAATAAAAAATATATATAAATTTTTGATAATTTCGGTTCTCTTATTGATGTTATATAAATTTTGGATCTTGGTATTGGTTTTATTCGTATGTTTATATTTATTTAATTGTTTAAGATTAGTTAAAATTATTTTAATCAAGTGGTTATTGAGTACACTTTAATGTATATTACGCAAATAAATTTATTAAGTTTAATACTTGAAAATATAAGTATAATTATATTTTTTTTGCTAATTTTAAGTTTCACGTTAGGTTTAATTATAGGTAAAAATACGACTTACGTTAAGATAGAGATTAAAGAGTTTGAAAATATTAAGAGAGGAAGATAAGAAAAGAAATATATAAAACTTCATACGAACGGATAATTACAGACAGATAAGTTGCTATAGCTGTGGTCAGCCAGGCCATATGTCGCGTGATTGTGATTTAACAAAAGATTTGAAATGCGCGAGATGTGGCAGGAATGGCCATTTAGCTATAAGATGTAGATTAAACAATATAATTGTGGCAGGAATGGCCATTTAGCTATAAGATGTAGATTAAACAATATAATTGTGAGATGTAATATTTGTGGCCAGGATGGACACACTCAAGAAAAATGTAACAAATGACTAAGAAAGAAATATTTTGATAATGAATTTAATAATTTTTTTAATGTTGATAATTTAGTAGAAAATAAGAATAAATATTTTAATTATAAATTTGGTAATAATAGTTTTTCTAATTTTAGTTCAGGGAAAATTAAGTATTTTAATTTTAATGATAGATTAGATAATTATAATAATTTTGTTAATGTTAATAATTGTAGTAAAAATAAGTATTTTAATTTTAATAATGATAATGTTGATAAGGCTAGTGCAAGTAAGAATAATTACTGTAATAAGAACGATAAATTTTGCGATGATAAAAAGTGTTTTAACGTTGATAATTAAAATTCAAGCGATATTAATAGAAGTGATATAAAAATAAAAAATAGAGATTTTGAAATATATAGTATTAAAAAGGCAACTAGTGTAGACGTACTAAAAATGGAATTAGAGAATTTTTTAATGAAAAATAGATGCCCTAGAGTAAAGATAAACATGGATGAAGCAGAAATTTGTTTTTTAATAGATACAGGAGCAGAAATTAGTTTGATAAGTATAAAGGATTTTATGAGATTTTGGCCAGAGAAAGAATTTGTTACAAAAAAGATAAGAGCCAAACAATTGGATGGTAGCATGGTGAAAATTTTAGGGTATTATAGGGTAAGGTTACCAGGAGTTAATAAAAGTATAAATTTGTGGATAACTACGTTGAAGATTGAACCGATTTTAGGATGGTATGATATAAAAACGTTAGGTCCAGTTTATAATTGGTGGAAATTTTTCGATACTATCCCTGTAAGTAATGATGAAAATAGTGAAATGATAGATTTCGACAGATTTAAGTTACCTATTATAGAGGATAACCAAGAATTAGTTCTCAATAAACTTAGAAATCGAACAACAGAATTTATTGATAATAGTGAAATAATAGGGAGTGATTTCGATAGATTTAAGTTACCTATTATAGAGGATAAACAAGAATTAGTTCTCGATAAACTTAGAAATCGAACACCAGAATTTTTGATTAAATATAGAGTCAAAGAGAATAAGATGTCAAGAGATATAAATTCTTTAGAGGTAACACCAGTCGAAAGCAACAAACAGATAATTAAGAAGACAGTAGAACAGGAAGAGATTATCGAAAATAAATATAGCCATGAAATAAGTATGATTTTGGATCAGTACTTGGAGGTTTTTAAAGAAGAATTAGGGACTCTTAGAGATTTTGAAGTAGATATACGATTAGAACAAGGTTATCGACCTAAATATTGCAGCACAAGAAGATTGCCGTTTTCGTGGATAGAAGATATAAATAAGGAATTAGACAAATGGTTGAAAGAAGGAATTATAAAACCAATAGTGCATAGTGTATGGGCAACACCATTAGTTCCCATAAGAAAACCAGACAACAGTTTAAGACTGTGTATAGACTATAGAATATCAGTTAACCCGTGGGTAATAAACGAAAGATATCCATTACCTAGAATAGAAAAATTGCTGGCTAATTTAAGAGGAGCAACAATTTTTTCAAAGATAGATTTTTCGAATGCTTACTTGCAAATAAAGGTGAGTGAGAGAACAAGTAAGATATTAACGATCACAACGCATAGAGGATTATTTGCTTTTTGTCGTTTACCATTTGGTTTGAAAGTATCGGCTCCAATATTTCAAAGAACAATGGCGGAGTTATTTCAGGGAATAAAGGGAATAATGTATTATTTAGACGATGTTTTGATAGAACAGAAGAAGAGCACAATGCTAGGTTAATTAAAGTGTTAAATATTATATTAGAAAATGGTTTAAAAGCTAATATGAAGAAGAGTGTTTTTGGAGCAAGAAAAATAAAATATTTAGGACATATTATAAATGGAAATGAAATTACTCCAATTGTAAAGAATATAGATAAGATAATGAGTATGAGAGCCCCAAATAATAAAACTGAAGTACAGGCGTTTTTAGGAGCAACGAATTATTATCATCGGTTTGTTAAAGATTTTGCAGAAATCGCCTCACCGTTGTATGATTTATTAAAGAAAAATAAAAAGTTTGAATGGGGAGAAACACAGGAGAAAAGTTTCGAAACATTGAAGATTAAGATGGTAGAGAAACCGATTTTAAATTGTTTTAATGAGAAATTGGATATTATATTAGCGGTTGATGCATCTAATGAAGTATAGGAGGAGTTTTGTTGCAGATGATAGATAATGTGGAGAAACCTATTTTATTTTTATCGAGAGAGGCTCTAGCAGTGAAATTCGGGCTTACGAAATGTAAGGAATATCTGATAGGAAAAAGGTTTTTATTGTATACGGACCATAAGCCGTTGGTAGATTTATTTAAGAAAGAGAATAAGGAACTTATGATTTCACCTAGGCTGCAAAAATGGCTAATTTTAGTGGGTAATTTCGATTTTGAGATAAAATTCAGAGAAGGTAAACAAAATTGCTTACCGGACATTTTATCAAGATTGTTTAATAAAGATATTGAAGACAAAGAGCCAGTAATCAATAGTTTAGAATATATATAGAAGAAGAAAATGTAAATGGTAATATTATAAGAGCTGTGAGAATAGATACAAGAGAAAAACCTATAACATTTGAAAGAGTAGAAAAGATATCCCAGCAAGATGAAGAATTAATAAGAATTATAGCTTGTTTAAAAGGAGATATAGAATGGAAAAATGAAGATAAAGCGTTTAAAAAATTAAGAGTGAATTAAATATAGAAAACAATTGTTTATTGAGAGAATATAGATTAGTGATACCGAATAAATTAAGAAAGGAAACCTTAAATGCAATACATTCAGGTCATCAAGGCATAGAAAGAATGAAGAATAAAGCAAGAGAATATATGTGGTGGCCTAAGATGAATAAGGAAATAGAAGAGTTAGCAAGGAGCTGTGAAACTTGTAACATGTGGGCTAATGTTCCAGAAAAGAATAAAGAAGATAAATGGCCAAAGACAGACATTCCATGCGAAAGAATACATGTAGATTTTTTAGAATATGAGAAGAAAAGATATTTTATCATGGTAGATGCAGGTTCAAAATGGATAGATTGTCAACAAGTTTCAGGTTTATCAACAAGGGTAGCTTTAGACAAGATAAAGGATTTTGTAGGCAAATATGGATTAATGAAGACGATAGTATCAGATGGAGGTCCAGCTTTTAAAGGAAGAGCATTTGATAAATTTTGTGATAGGTGGAATATTAGACATTTATTATCACCACCTTATTACCCAAGAAGCAATGGACAATCTGAGCGAATGGTAGCGTTAGTAAAGAGTTGGTTAAAAAAGGAAAAATATGGAGAAGGCCAATGGTGGTTATCATTGTTAGCATACAACAGCAAAAGGAAAGTCACCAGCTGAAATATTTTTAGGAAGAAAGACGAGATCAGAATTAGATTTTTTAAAGGAAAAAGTGATAAGGGGAGAACAAGTAGAAATTGAAAGATTTCCAGTAGGAAGTTTGGTTTGGGTATTGTTGGTTGATGGGCCTATTAAATGGGGGAAGGGTGTAATAAGCAAAAATATAGGAAAGAAAAAAGTAGAAGTAAAGATTGAAGGACAAGAAGGAACCTTTACAAGGCACCTGAAGCAAGTAAGGTGTAGAAGCTTAGGGCCTTAGAGAGAAATGAGAAATATACGAAGAATTAGAAAAAAATAAATTGATGATAGACATAGTAGGAGAATCATAATTTAGAAAAGAATAAATTGGTGATAGACATAGTAGGAGAATCATAATTTAGAAAGGAATAAATTGATGATAGACATAGTAGGAGAATCATACGTTGTAGGAGATAAAAGGGATGATAACTTAATTATGAGATTTATATTTTATAAAGAGTTAAGAAGAAATTAAAATGTAGTATGGAGAAATAGGAGTTAGAAGAATATATATATATGTTTATAAAGTATTTTATTTAGATGGCCTCGTATATCAGAGTTGGTAACAAAATAATAAGGATAGAAATAAGAGACGTAGATGGTTCGGAAGAATCGAACAGATGGGTAGAAGCAGCAAGGAACGAGGCGAGACAAAGATACGGGGATTGGCTACAAGAAGCGCCAACGAGAGGGGGTCGCAGAACAGCACCGTATGGCACAAGAAGGAGAGTGGAATGCTGGGCGTGCGGGGGTGAACACAAACTACGGTTTTGCCCAAGTATGGAGTTGACCACGAATAGTAATTCGAGTGCACCAGGGAGGAACATGGTAGCATCGGCGAACACGATGGAGTTAAGGGAGAATTAAAGGGGGGAGATGTTGTATTATGCAAATTTAGTTAAAAGATAGTTGTACTTATATTTGTTATATGCAAAATAAATTTTACATTTTTTTATAGTTTATGGAATAAAATTAATTTAAATGATGGATTTTTATTTTATGTGTTTATTTCTTCGAAAAATTATTATCTTAATATGCAAATACTTATGATTTTTAATGGCTATCAAAAAATATATAAATAGCCAAGAAAAATAATTATAATTCACCCGATGATATTTTGATTATTAATTTAATAAAAGAATTGACCGATGATGTTTTGATTATTAATTTAATAAAAGAATTTACAGACGATATTTTGATTATTAATTTTATAAAAGAATTTACAGACGATATTTTGACTATTATTTGGATTTGATAGAAGTTGAATAAAGAGTAAAAGTAGTGAATTAGTATTAGAAATTAATAAAAATTATATATTTATTAATTTATTATTAGTTCCATAGATATTCAGTCTCTCCCACTAGCCTCAGCAATATAAATATCAATTCCATATTGGTACACTTAGATTTGAATAATTTATAGTTACAATTTTGTACTAAAAAAAATTACTTGCAAAATATAATTTATTGTAAAAATGGTTAGATTTTTCTTTTCTAAGACTCCTTTTAAACACTTTTATTATCTTTTCACTCTGTTCTAAGAAATAAATTTTTTATATTCTCCGCCTGGGTGGAGATTTCCAAAAAAAGAGAAACTAATTACAATCACAATTATTTTTAATGATAATTTTTAAAATGATTGAATTACACGAATTGAATCAACATGAGAATTTATAAAAATTTTAAAGCATATATAGAATTTGTTCAAAGAAATTCAAGATTGTTCTTCATTTTTAATCATCAATCGTGTAAGAAGTGATTACTTGATTGCCAAGAAAATAATTTTTAAGCATAAATCTAAAAGGTTTTCCAAGTAGCAAATCTTCTTTGGCTTAAAGTTACATTTCTCTGTTTTATATTTCTAAATTTGTTTTATATATGGTTTTTCTCATAAGAAAAATAATATTCATTTCTGTGGAAGATTTGATACCAGCTAAAATTAAAAAAAGGGGAATAATTTTATTAAGACTTTTTCCGACTAAATGATCAAGAGTTCACAAATGAATAGCTTCTTTACTTATTGGAGATTGCTTTTTTTTTCCAGTTAAATATCTCATACTATTTTTATTACAACGGTCTGGCCTTTGGGGTAGGTTTTACAATTTATTACAGGAGTAGGCTAGGGGAAGGATATATTTATTGGAGGGTTATCTATTATATTTTTTAATGAAATAGGGCAAAATATATTACTGTAAAGGATTCTTTAATACTTTTATTATAGACTTATTATAATACAATATTGAACATCGACCAAATCTATATATTGTATAATTATCTGATCTTTTTTTAATGTATTAAAAGGGTTAGACATTCTATCAGCAAACTCATATTCATGCCAAACGCATAGTATTCATTGCAATCGAGAGGGTTTTAATTAAAAAATAACTTTTACTGGCAATTTTTTGGTAATTGGTAGTAGATTATTGAAAATTTATATAATTCTTTTTAAAATATATGAAATACCATTATAATTAAAAACGTGTAATTAACTGCCAAAGGTGGTGAATTTTTTAGGGGGTATAGGTTTTTGAAAGGGGTTTGCTTTCAGTGAATTACCTGACATTTAGACATTGAACACAGCCCTATAAAAAATATAATTTATTTGTAAATATCAGTGGTATTCTTAGCAAAAAATAGTTAACTCAAGGCTGAACCCAAACTGCAAAACCAATATAATTTTTTGAACCATAAACATAAAAATTCTTAAAAGGAGAAAACTAAATTGTTATAAATATGTGTATAAAATTATATATATTTATCTTAAAAAATTTGCCTAAAAAAATATATATTAAAGATATTTAATGTGACTATGTTATTTTCAATTTGTAATTCCTTATCATGTTTTAAAATGAAATTGAAATTGTTTTCTTTAGTTTTATTAGATTATAATGGGTCAAAAAAAAGAATAAACTAACATAAATTAGTTCAAAAATAATCAGAATGGAGGTAAACTAATAACTAGAATGGGCTCAACTGAAATTAACAATTCAAGATCCATCGCAAAGCATAAATGCTCGATTTGGAAGTACTATAATTTTTACAAATAGATAAAAAAAATTAAATAGGCTCTGAATTTTTCCTCTCATTTTATTGTAATATATGATTTTCTAAATAAAGATGTAAATAATTATTTAGCAATTAAATTAAAATGTGATTGAATTTCAAAAAAATTTAATTTAATTGGGATCTTCAGAAATACACCAATAACATTTTTTAACCAATACCAAGAGGTGACTAAAATTTTGTATTTTGTTATATATTAATATAAATTTATTTGAATGCCTAATGATAAAGATAATGATAACTATATAATATAATTCATATGTAAGATTTGATTTCTTTAGTGCCCTTAATTCAAAATATATTATTCTTTCATTCATTATTTCCTTTGTTAGATTTAAATACCAGGTCTCCGAAAATCAGATTTTTTTTTCTATTTTTACCTTCAACTTAGTCATATCCTGTTTATCTCCTTTTTACATATGCAAACCAATGTAAGTTACTTTCCCATCTTAGCCTAAATAGGAATCATTAAAGTTTTCCTATTGATGTCACCCACACCCACTTATTCTCTCATTATTGATACACTCATAATCGTTTCCTCTACTTTTCTCATAGCCCATAATTCAACCCTATTAAAGCCATCAGCAATGTGCATATCTTGCCTTTAAATTTGATCATATCTTTTTTTATAAGATTCTACCCATTTAATTCTTTCATCCAAATTCTGATTTAATTTGCCATCACTTACAAAGTTGACCCTATAACCAGTTTCAAATCCCTTACTCAAAGGCAACATTCTAAATAGATCAAATTTAAATACATGTAAGTTGTTTTCATTCTCCTTCCAAATTTCTCTACTCCATAAACCTCGATACAACCTAACATTAACTTTCAAATCTGCTTTTAATTATAGTTACATTAATATATACTAGATATATATATATACTGGATTCAGAAGTCAAATCATTCATTAAAAAAATTGTATTAATAGCTATTTACATTTAACCCCAATAAGGAAAAAATGGATGAAAAAAATAAAAATTGTATCAGTAATCTGCCAATACTCAGTATTAGTTAAATAATAAAGTTAATAACAAAAAAATAAATAAAAGCCATCATATTTAAATATATTGACCTAAACGTGAATTATTATATATTACTTCAGACAGAGGGGATGAATTTATTTTGAATAATTTTATGTCTATATTTAATTTTTCATTTTTATCTATTATATATTAAATAAATAAAAATCAATATTTGAATTACTGTCGCCCTTGTATTGTAGCGATTGTTTAAGAGTATTTTTTTTATTTTCGCTCACATATTTCAAAGCTCTATTATTTGTGTTAGGTTTATTAATAAATTGTCCCATTAATAAAATTCTGACTCGAGATCTTTTAAATATTAGGTTTATATGCATATAAGCTAAAATGGTTGGCAACATCTGCTAGGATCTCGATTCATAATATTTTAAACTGAGGAAAGTTTTTAATTGGGAAATTTTATGCAATGTAACATTTTAAATATACTATTATAGATGTAAAATAAGACAGTGTTGAACCAATGGCATTTGGATAAAAGCTCATTATTTTGAGAAATATAGTGCACTTTTTGAGGGTTGCTTTTCATGTTTTTTTATATAAAATTATGTGTAAATTTATAAGATAAAATAAGACAAAAAATATAATTAAGTTTAAAATAATGTTAAATATTTTTCTTTAGGATTTAATTCATAGTGGCGCGATTGCGATTTAGACGCGATAAATATAAAATACAGTAAATATGATATCGCATTCATAGTTACCGATCGCGCGATTTGATACGCGAAAGCAAATCGCCGCGATTCTTTCAAAAGATTTTGAAATAGTGCTTCGTTAAATACAGATTTTGGTGAATATAGCTCAAAATTTTTGATTTTACGCTACTTTTAAATTTAGCGCTAATTTTTTATTAATTGAAATGAATTCAATGACAACCTTTTTTGATGATATAAAACCAAAGGATCAAGTTAAAATTATGATTTAAATTTAATTTTTTTTATAAAATAGATAAATTAGCTTTTATAGATGCAAATGATATATTTAATGAAATAACAGGAGGTATACATGAATGTAAAATATAGCATTTTAATTATAAAATATATTTATTATTTAGGTGATCTCATTTATAGTGAGAATTTATCAGATGATATATTTATTCCCAAAGATTCTGCAGCACTAAATCTTAGTAATGATTCTGGTAATTAATAATATCTAAAATTTATATTATCTTTTATATAGAATCTATGTCCTATGTTGGGTCACCTAGTTATTATTATAAATGTCCTAAGAGAAAGAACAATGATATGGGTAATTTATATTTATTGATAAATTTTAAATAGATGACTATAGGAAATTAATGAAAATTAGAATATAAAGCATTAATAACCTTGGAAATGCTTAAAAATAAATCAACAGAACGTGCAATATGTTTAATGTTAAAAGAAAAATTAGATGATTGTACCAAAGAGGAAAAAAAAGAAATAACAAATAAAATAGTGATATTATAAAAGATTATTGATTAAAATTATTTTGTATATATTTTTGTTATTTGAAATATTTTGTATGTATTTATATTATTTGAAATAAACATTTTGTGAAATACATTGAATGATATAATTATTCCCAAAAGTCCTGCATTAATTAAGTCTTGTACTGAGTTTGGCAATTAATAATATCTAAATATATATAATTTATAATGAATGATCTTTATCTTAGAGAAAGTTTAATGACATTGGTAATTTATGTTAACTTGCTTTATAAAAATATTTTCAATAGATGAATTTAGAACAACTATATAGCTTTTTTAGTGACATATTCCTACATATATATTTTATGAGTTTAGACTATATTAATAATAACTTTATTTTTTATTATAATATATATAAAATACAAAACAAGATATTTATAAAAGTTAGGTGATTGTACCAATCAGGAAAAAAAAGAAATAACAACTTGAATACTTGATATTATAAAAGATTATTGATTAAAATTATTTTTGTTATTTGAAACTATATTAATAATAACTTTATTTTTATTATAATATATATAAAATACAAAACAAGGTATTTATATAAAATACAAAACAAGATATTTATATAACATACAAAATAAGATGATTAAATTTATAAAAATCTATAATATAGGATTTTTATATAAATATAAGCATAATCATGGAATGAATCAGAATAGCAGTGTTGATTTACTACTTTATGGATCTTATGTTGCTAAATACCTAAATAATAAATATATTTAAATACTAAATTGCTTTATTTTTACCTTAAACAAACCATAAGCTTTTCTTCAACACTTATAGGATGTTTTATAAAATTGGTACATTTGGTATGTAATAAAGGTTTTACAAGTTTGAGTATATAATAAAAGGTTTCCTAAATTAAAATGAATTATAGATAAAATAGAATAAAATTACTTTAGTCATTCTCATATAGTTGAAAAATTTAGACTCATTTTTTAATAGTTTAGGAAAGAGGACATAAAATTCGCCCTCTTTTGTTTTATTAAAAGATAGTATCTTCTCTTCAAGATCATTCTGTAAAAAAATAATAATTTGAGGATGGACATCATTTTAAATTAATAACGCTTTGCACTGCACTATAATGAAAATCGCTGCGATATCGCGGCGAAATCGCAATCGCTCTTCACTATGAATCAGGGTAAAGAATTGAAGAAAAAAGGAGTTAGGGAAATTTTATCGTTTCCTCTTTTTATTTTGATTTTGTAAATAAGAATATAAATAAAGTTACCTTTTAATCATGTATATGTTTACATCTTAAATTGCTATCAAAATGTAAATTACAAAAAACTTTAAATATTACATTTTATTCGTCAATAATCGCTTTTTCTCTGTTTATATATTATGTTATAAATTTTTTGAGTTAATTGATCATTCAACAAAATATAAGTTAATTTTAATATAATAAGATGATTAAAATCGTTTAGATAAGATACAAATTTTAAAACTTTAACATAATATATCTTAAGACATATAAAAAAATTAAAAAAACAAATCGATGACTTCATTAAGAATTATAAAAATAAATTATTATTAATGTTACATTATAATTATATTAAAAATTTCTATCATAATATTAAAACACTAAAAAACATAATATACCATTTCATAATTGTATCCCCAAAAAGGAATTTTAAACTAAAAATTAAGGATCTATAGCGCATTGGTATATATTCATTTTCTAGAATTCATATTAGGTATAATATAGAGTCAGATGGAGTGTAGTGCCATTTTGTGGGTTAAACGTCGACTAATTGTTTTATTCATCATTATATTAGTTTATATTAGTGTTATTTAATAGACATACAAGCAACAAAATGGAGCTACAGCTTATTCCTATGTATAAACACTTTGCAGGGGCGTCGCTAGCCTTTACAATCTCAGGGAGCTCAACTAAAAAAACCTTAATTTGCGGGCTTTCGGCCAGGTTTTATATTAATATATTATACTTTGCTAACTCTAAACAATTATTATGAATTTCATATTTTGTCATTTATTATATTTTGCATACAGAATAAACTAACATATAAAAAATTACAACAATACAAGACATATCTAAAAATAATATTTTTTAATACAAAATCTATTTATTACGGTATAAAATATTTTTGATGATTGATATAAAAAAAATTTGCGTCTAAAGAATTACAAGTGATAAAAAAAGGTTAATTAATTCATACATATGCCTCAAATGATAATGGTTTTTAAAAACTACATATTATAAAATTAGCAACTTACATTGACAAAAGGTCAAGAAACTACTATAACACTCTGTTACCATTTTTAGACAATGTTTTATAGAATGGACTAATAGGGAAAAATTTATAGGCCTAACAAAATCAACAATTCTTGGAGATGAGAACGACCAATCCAAATGATAAAAATACATGGTGGTTAGAGCTTCCTCTTAAATGACATGATGGAAGCTAGATAAGTAATTGAGAAAAAAATTGTGATATTAAATTTATATAAGATTATCTTCCATTTTTAATGATATATAAACAACTACAAAGTTGACCATAATTGCTTATAAAATATGCAATCATTTGCTCTCAGCAGCAGTAGTAATAATCTTAAATTACACAGCAACACAAATAATAGATGCTGGTTAATTTGCAGTAATAGCCATGACACTCACGATATAAACTAATATCAGAATTTATTATGTTGGATAAATTGATAAAATAAAAACACTAAAAATCTTTGGAAGAAATAATTATGCAAATATATTGAAGCATGGAGTTATTTACAAGGTAAGGATGCCATATTAGAAATGAAATATTTTCTAACTATAAAATAAGGACCAGAATGATATGATGAAACAATTAAGATTTAATATATTTTCGCACCACCTTGGTATATTATATCTTAAAATAATAGTAATTTGTAATAATATCAAAAATATACTTGTATTAAAAATTTAACTCAAAACTGTTTTTCAGAAAAAAGAGCTTTCCAAAAAACATGTAAAAAAGAGTAGAAAGGTTATCTAATTTATTACATCCATTCTGGGATAAATAATAAGATATTAAATTTTAAAAAATATTTCTAAATAAATAGATGGCGTTAAATATTTGAAAGCAATTTATTATTATATATTTATTATCAAAAATTTATAAGTTAAATTTATTAAAATATTAACTGTAATATATTATATAACTGTCAAATATGTTTCTAAAAGTGGTATTTAACCTAATATTTTATAACCAATTATATCTAATAGAGGATTACTTACCTTTTATAAATAAATCTCTTATACTTATTTGGATTTGAACCTTGAAAATAATTTTAAGAAGAGGCATAGGCATAGCCAGGATTTTTCTAAGGGGGGAGGGGATTAAAAAATTACCTTCGGCCGGGCACCTTAATATATATATAGTCATAAAATATTTTTAATAGGAGGTTAATTTTAATAAAAAAATAAGCCTGGAATAAATATTAAATATATTTTTATTAGTTTATATAAAATATAATAAATTACTTTTATATACATTAATATAAAAGCATAGTAATAATTTATTCCAAGCAAGTATAAGAAATTTATTTATAAAAAGTAAGTAGACATATAGTTTATATTCCTCTATTTTATAGAATTAGTTACAAAATACTAGGTAAAATTCCACTTTTACAGACATATTTGACAGTTATAGAATATATTACACTTAATATTTTAACAAATTTTACTAGTCAATGCTCTTAATAATAAATATAGCAACAATTTACATTTAATTATTTAACGCCATCTATTTATTTAAATAAAAAATGATATTAAAAATTAATTTTATATTATTCATTCCACAATGTCTTTAAAATATAATTTCGGATGTCCTTATCAATATTTTATAGTTTCTGTGAAATATATAATTCGCTATATTGGTAAAAATTACTTGATTGTCATATGATAATTGATAAAATTAGATATACTGTAAATCTACGACATATAATATTCCACTGTTTGTATTGTGCTTTGATTTTTTTATTTAATTTATGATTTAATTTTATCAATAGTTTTATAATTTTATTTTACTTTTATTATGATAAATAAATTAAAATTACTCACTTTATAAAAAATTATATTTGATATATTATATTATTTAGTAATTTTATGGATCTATTATTAATAATTATAATTCATTTCACTTTTGTCTTAAGACTTATCTTTGGTTTACATTCCATTTCTTAAATAAAATTTTTGGTTCACTTTTTTTATATATATAAATCGTATAAACTGTTCCTACCATTCTGACAATGACATAATTTTAGTTCAAAAAGGTAAATTTCCCTATTTATAGCCGTATTTTTAAAATAATGAGAAAAGTAATCATAATTATTATGTATTTGTTGTTGATAATTTGGAATATCGATTTATGTTATATATCTCAAAATTTAGTTTTATAGTACATGAAAAAAATAATTTGATTACTCTAGTTTTTGAAGGTTGATAGCATGAATTAAACATCTATCGATTTAAATTTATTGATAGTAAGAATTTGATATCCATAGATATAGATTTAGATTCATATGAATACATATAATATTCAAATACTCTATCAAGATTTCTATTAATTAATTCGAAAAGGCAAAATTATATCTCCAATCTCAAATCTTCAACTCTTGAAATATCTAATCATTACATACTCAGGTCTGTGTGGTTTTCGATGAACGAATCGCAAAGATTCATTTAAACAAAATCATAAATGGTTTAGTAAACACATCTTTCATGATTTACTGTTAATGGATTCAGACTTAATTATCTGGAGAAACGTGATTTGGTTTGTTCACTCTAACTCAATTTCCACATAATTGGAGTTTTAACAAAATTATTTAACACCTGTCTTATAAATGCTGGAATATTTTTAACAATTTATTCGAAAAACATTATAACTATGGAGTCACTAAGGATGAGGGGCGCAGAGGTTTGAGCGCTCTAAAAAATTTGAAGAGTCCTCTCACAATTTTGATTTATATTTAATACCATATGTAAAAAGGTAATTTTTGACCATGTTAGCTACAAAAAAAAAATTATTTTATAATGTGAAATAAAATTTTTTTTTGAAATAATTTAAAGAGATTTTTTGAGCCTACTTGGATTGTAAAGGCTAGTAACGCCCCTGCTACATAATACAAAATTAATGTAAAATAACACCTAATGTAGAAATAAATATAAATACTAAAGTATTTGAAAAGAAATCTTAAAACAATAAATTAAATACCATTATTTTTTCTGATGTGGAATTCATATTCATTAAAAAAAACAACAAGAACTAAATTAGTCTTTAGAAATAAATCTCTATAAAAAGGATAAGCACATTATTGATTATATATTTTTTCAATTCTCTAATCTTGACACTAATCTATACTCTATCTTTAAAGAGGTGCCGTCATTCCCTTTAATTGAACGGGCCCTGCATTGGGGCAAATTACTGTCAAACAGTGGATAAAAATTTACTAAACTGGAAGGATAATGTTTAAAAAAAGTTAGTAATCAAAATGCCATTCTCATTTAAAAAAATTTATAATTGTAATATTTTAATAAAACATATTTATCAGATTCAAAAAAAAAATTTATCATTCAAAGAAATAGTTTTGTGATTAACTCAAGATGTTTTTATTCAAAAAGTATCCAATTGTATTTGTTGAAACAAAATATTGAATTTTGTTTAAATTAAATATATATTCATCTTGTGTAATTGTCTAATATTTAGTAAAAATAAGATATTTATTTTATTTGTTCTATGTGATACTACACGAGGAGCAATAAATAATAATTGTCATACTGTTAATGCTAAAACTTGATGTGAGCAAGGGTTAAAATTTTAACAATATTAGATAGTAAGTAAAAATATTTAGATTGATACCAAATAGGTCTAGCTAAGAGTTATGCAACAGTTGGTATTGGATGTGTAGAAATACTCATCTTATTAGACATCAAACCTACTATATTTGGCTAAATCTCATATCTGAACTACATTAAAGGCCTGTTTGGAGCTAAGTGTTTATATTAGAAGAGGAGAAAGACTGATTTTATAAGATATTAACTCACAAAAAAATATTTAGGGATACTGAACGGTGCGAAGCAGCCAATATGTTTATTATAGATTTTAAAAAATTACACGGTCAGATATAATATTGATATTAAGGTCTGGATTACATTAGTCGGCTAGCCTGAAGCTATTCAACAAAGATAAGGGTTAATGTTGATATTGTATGAGAAGAAAGATATATTTATTAGATACCAAACATCTCTAATACAAACAGAAACATCAATCATAAACCAAACACACAACCAAACCCTATAACCCAAATCCTTATGATAACCCTAAACCTAACCCTTAACCCTAACCTTAACAATATCAGTAACCTAACACTTAACCATTATCCTAACCATAAAACAGACTTAAAATCTAACCATAACAATGCCCCTAACTCTCACTCTAACTTTAATATTAACCCTAACCCTAACCTTAACTCTTACTATAACCCTTACGCTATCGCTAACCCTAACCCTAGCCTTAAACCTAACCATAACCCTAACCATAACTCTAACCCTAACATTAACCCTACCCTAGCCCTAACCCTAACCCTAAACCTAACACTAACCCTATGCCTAGCCCAAACCCTAGCTCTAACACTAACCCTAACCTAGCCCTAACCATAACTCTAACCTTAACCCTATAGCTAACCCTAACCTTAAACCTAGCCCTAACTCAAACCCTAGCTCTAATCCTAATTCTACCCTAATCCTAACTCTAAACCCTAACAATAACCCTAACCCTGACCCTAACAATAATCCTTACCCTAAACCTAACTCTAACGTTAATCCTAATTCTAAACCCTAACCCTAACGTTAGCCCTAATCCTAACCCTAATCCTAACCCTAGCCCTAACCCTAAACCTAAACCTAACGCTAACCCTAGCCCTAAGCCTAACCCTAGCTCTAACAATAAGCCTAGCTCTAATCCTAACCATAACCCTAACCCAAGCCTTAATCCTAACCCTAGCCCTAATCCTAACCATAACCCCAACCCTAACCCTCCCTAACCCTAACCATAGACCTTACGCTAACCATAGGCCTCTAACTTTTACCCTTATCTTAACCCGAGCCTAAGCCTTAACCCTAACCATAACCATACCCCTAACCCTGACTCTAACTCCAACTTTAATATTAATCTTACATCAACCCTAAACCCTAACCCTAACGCTAACCCAAACCCTAGCATTAACAGTAGCCCTAACCATAACCATACCTCTAACCCTGACTCTAACTCCAACTTTAATATTAATCTTACATCAACCCTAAACCCTAACCCTAACGCTAACCCAAACCCTAGCATTAACAGTAAACCCTAATCCTAAACCTAAACCTAAACCTAACCCTAACCCTAACCCTAACCCTAGCCCTAGCCCTAACCCTAGTCCTAATCCTAACACTAACCCTAACCTCTAACCCTAGATTTAACCCTAGCCCTAACCCTAACCCAAACCTTAGCCCTAACCCTACCCCTAACCGTAGCCCTAACCATAACCCAAACCCTAACCAGGGTTGCCAGGTCAAAATTTTAAAATTGCGCGAGAAATTTGGTATTATGCGGGAGAAATATAAAAATTGTGGTAGAAATATAAAAATTGCTAAAAAAATTTTTTGCGGGCCACTTAATTATCCCAATTATTTTTTATTTAGTTTATATAAAAATAAAATCGTTAACTATTTTTCAAAATAAAATAACATCTTGATTTATTAAAATATATTAATTTAAAAAAAAACCAACGATCTTAAAGAAATAAAGAAAGATATATAAAAGAATGTAAACAAGATAAAATTTTATAAAAAAAAACCATTTTAATTTTACAATTAAAAATATATTTTATGCGAATGTCCCGCAAAACGACCGCAATTGGAAATCTATCGTGTGTGTGTATAACATTATAGGAATAGGCGCTTAATTATTACGTATCACGTTTAAATACATAATAATGTACTCCAAAAATAAGAAATAATACAGATAAAACTACAGTTGCGGCTGTAATCACTTATCTTGTAGTACAACATTCACAGAGATACTTATCATCACAATGTTGGTAGAATCTTTTCCCCATAATATTTAACGACTCTAATATAAATGAAAACTATACTTGTAGAACAAAAATGAGCAAGGCTATCATCAATGTTTAAGGACCTAAATCTAGGAGGTCAATTCTTGACGATTTAAAAAATGGGCATACATATGCAATTCTAACAGATGCATCTAATAAGGGAAATATTAAAATATTTCCCATGATCCTCCCCTATTTCATCAAAATTAAGGTCGTTTCAATAAAACTATTAAATTTTTTCCCCATAAATAGAAAATCCAAAGACATAGCTAACCATATAATGATAAATATAGCAGATTCGAGATTATCAATAAATTGCATGTCAGCTTTCTGATCTGATGATGCCTCAGTGAATTTGGTAAAAACAGAGTGTATTTACAGAATTGAGTCAGCACAATGTTGGTTGCGATATGTTCCTAATACCCACCATCGATAAAATTTTAAAATTTTATAAACCTTTAAAAAAATATATTTTAAATAAAGATTATAAAAGCTGTCCTAATATTTTGAAAATTATTTTCAATAATGAATGGCAAAGGTATATTTAAGAATGATTTCACATGTAGGAAATCTACTACATGCTGTTAATGTGTAGTTGCAATCAGAAGAATCTTAACAAAGATTCACAAAATTATGCTGCAGATGTGTTCATCTTTACAATTAAAAATTGACAATAAATTTTATGGCGCCGTTGATAAAACTATATTAAAATGTTCAAATATTTTAAAAATACCGATAGACATTGATGCCTTGTTTGAAGAGATTGTAATGCTCTCTAGTTTTGATTTGCCAGAATATTCAAAATATTAATTTTACAATGTAAAAAATATTTATTTTATGCGAACGTATAAATAAAATTTTATAAAATATAAAAAAAATATGGAAAATTAAATAATTATAATGTTAATTATATTTTATTTGAGATTTAAATAATGGAACTAAACGTTTACAGTCGTTATTGAGATATTTATAAAATTCTTAGTATAACATATTATAAATTTGTTTAACCATTAGCTCGGCCTCTAATGTTGTTAAAGCAATCCGATTTCTCTAATTTTTCCAGGCAGTCCTCATCAGGCTAAAAATGGCTCGGATTAGGCATTTACAATGAGATAAGGAGAAGACATACTCACATATTTTTTCCAAGCATGTTGATTTATTGTCATAACGAAAAAATTCAACCCATTTCTCCTCTACTTTTAGACCATCTAACTTTAAGTATTCTGGCTAATCATAAAAAATAGAGAGAATTACAATCTCCTCAAATAAGACATCAATGTTTTCAGTATTTTTAATATATTTATTAAATTACAAAAACCATCAATTGATGGTTTCTGTTCCAAGGTCATAATATTTATCCATTTGTAAATAGAGTTATTAAAATCAAATTTTGATTGTAAATATCAGAGATCCAAACCGAAACGAATATCGGTTCGGGTTCAGGTTCGGATAAAAATAACGGTTCAAGGTTCAGGTTCGGTTCGTAAAAAATTAAAATATCGGTTCGGTTCGAATCTCTAAGAACCGGTTTGAACATTTTTGTATCCAAACCTACATTCGAATTATGTATAGGGAAAATATTTTTTTTATTTTATTATTAAATTAAAAAACACATGTATAAAACTTTCATTTTTATTAATTGCACATTATTAAATAATATTTAATTTATAAATATAAAAATAAGAATAGGAATATACAATCAATGATTAATTTTAATATGAACAATATTTTACTCTTTTTTACTTAAATTTTTTTTATTAAGCGGCACAATTAATATGTTTTAAAATTTTTTCTCACTCAAATTACACTATGAGGAGATAGTATAAATTTAATTGTTGAAAAGCATCTTTCCACACTGACTTGGGTAGCCGGCACTGCCAATATGATATCAGATTTGATGTGTCATTTATAATAATATTTTGGAATTAATTTTTCTCTAAGCATTATAATTTACAAGCTAAAAATATTTTAAAAAATTGTTGTAAAATGACAATATACTAAAGTTTATAAAAATTATGACCGACACTTATTAATCAAATATGATTGATGATAATCTTTAAAATTATTTGTATGTAATTGTAATTTTTTCAATATACTAATAATAACTTACATATTGTTTCATAAGCATAAAATCATGAGGCTCGAACCGGTTCAGAGACATTATAGCTGTTCGGTTCAGGTTCAGCTAGAATTTTTTTAGCGGTTTAGGCGGTTCAGGTTTGATAAAAATACCGGTTTTTAGCGGTATAATGATTCGGTTCAGGTTCAGTTTGGATCCCTGGTAAATATTCTAAAATTGTCTTAATAAAAATATTTGCTTCATTTAAAAATGTATTATTTAGAGTATTATTTGAACATTTTAATATAATATTTTTAGAAATAGTGCCATAAAACTTATTATCAATTTTTGACTTTATAGATGAACAGAGCTGTAGCATGATTTTATTAATAAAGAATATTCTGTTACGAATATTTACTGCATGAAGTAGATTTTTTACATGTGAAACTAATCCCAAATATGCTTCTGCCATTTCTTAATTCAAAAAATTTTTCAAAATTTTAGGACAGCTTTTAAAATCTTTATTTAAAAAGTATTTTTTTAAGGGTATGTAAAATTTTAAAATTCTATTGATGGCAGGTATTAATGATAATCACCTGATAGATATATATCGCAACAACTCACACCATTCCAAGTCAGACCACTCCCACCAACTCTTTTAGTTGATGAACTAAATTAGTTAAATAAAACATTTCATCACAATTATTTCAACATCCACAGATAATACATTCATTGCCTTCTTGCAAGAATCATGTTGTATATGGTATATACAGCCAATTGGTATTAATTCTTTATTGTGCTGCCTCAATTAGGTAACACTTAGGTTTTTGCCAAAATTTAAAGAGGCATTATAAGCGCAGATAGCTGACATGCAATTCATTGATAACCCTGAATCAGCTATATTTACATTATGTGGTTAGCTACATCGTTGGATTTTTCACTATCCGAAGAAAAATTTTTTAACAGTTTTATTGAAAACATTTCCCTTATTAGATGCATCTGTTAGAATTGCATATAGATGCCCATCTTTCAAATCGTCTAGAAATGACCTCTAGGATTCAGGTACTAAAACCAAGTAAGGTTTGCACTTATATTGGAGTCATTAAATATCATAGGAAAAAGATTCTACCAACATTGTGATGATATATCTCTGTGAATGTTGAAATACATGATAGGTTAATATCTGTATTATTTATTATATTTGGAGAATATGTTTGTATTGCAATCGATGTTGATATACAATATACTCCCCTGTACTGACTTATATGAATGAAATGATGTTGATTTATTATTGGATAAAAATAAAACAGGATAAAAAGAAATTTACAAATTAGACATGTTTTTCGAAATATTTAAAATTTATTTAAAAAATAAAAAAATAATCAATTACTGTCTCTCAAAATCATTATTTATTATTAAAAACGTTAAAATACCATTTTTAAAAATTGCGGGAGAAATAAAAAAATTGTGGTAGTTTTGCGGGAAAAAGATGTCTGCGTGTAAACTAAAAAATTGCGGGAGTCTCCCGCTGATGTGGGGAGACATGGCAACCCTGAAACTAGCCCTAATCCTAACCCTAACTGTAGCTCTAACCATAACCCTGACTCTAAACCTAACCCAAACCATAACCTAAACTCTGACCCTAAACATAAACCTAACCCTAACCCTAGCCCTAGCTCTTACCCTAGTTCTAATCCTAACCCTAACCGTAACCCTAAACCTAGCCCTAACCTGATCCCCTGCCCTAAACATAACCCTAAATCTAGCCCTAACCCTTACATTAACGATAACTCTATCCCTAGCTATAACCCTAGCCCAAATTCTAACCCTAACACTAGTCCAAGCCCTAACCCCAACCCTAACTCTAACCCTAACCCTAACAGCCTTAACCCTAACCCTAACCCTAGTCCTAAGCCTAGCCCTAAACCTAACCCAAACCCAAACCCTAGCTTAAACCCTTACCCTAAACCTAATCCTAACCCAAACCTTAACCTAAACTATAACCCTAACTCTAAACATAAACCTAACCCTAGCCCGAGCTCTTACCCTAGCTCTAATCCTAATCCTAACCTTAAACCTAATCCTAACCCTAACCCTAAACCTAATGCTAACCCTAACCCTAGCTCTAACCATAACTCTAGCTCGAAACCTAACCCTAACACTAACCTTAACCCTAACCTTAACCCTAACCTTAACCCTAACCTTAACCCTAACCTTAACCCTAACCTTAACCCTAACCTTAACCCTAAACTTAACCCTAACCTTAACCCTAACTATAACCCTAACCATAACTCTAACCTTAACCGTAAACCTAACGCTAACCCTAACCCTAACTTAAACCTAACCATGACCCTAACCCTAACCCTTATCTTAACCCTAACTCTAACCCTAAACTTAACCCTAGCCTTATCCCTATCCCTAAACCCAAATCCTAACCCTAAACCTAACCCTAACCTAACCCAAATACTAAACCTAAATCTAACCTAAACACTAGATCTAACCCTGACCCTAACCCTAAACTTAACCCTAACCCTATCTCTAGCCATTTCCCTAACCCTAACTCTAAACCCTAACCCTAACACAAACCCTAACCCTAAACCTAAACCGAAACCTCATCTAAACCCTAGCCCTAACTCTAATTCTAAACCTAGTCCTAACCCTAGCTCTAACCCTAACCCTAACCCTAGCTCTAACCCTAACCCTAGCCCTAACCCTTATCCTAACCCTAACCCTAAGCATAAACCTAAACCTAACCTTAACCCTAGCTCTAACCGAAACCCTAACGCTAACCCTAACCCTAACTATAGTCCTAACTCTAACCCTAACCATAAGCATAACCTTAACCCTAACTCTATCCCTAACCTAAACCCTAACCCTAACCTTGACCCTAATCCTAACCCTAACGCTAACCCTATCCTTAAACCTAACCATGACCCTAACCCTAAACATAAATTTAAACCTAACCCTAGCCCGAGCTCTTACCCTAGCTCTAATCCTAATCCTTATCCTAACTCTAACGCTAACCATGACCCTAGTTCTAACCCTAACTCTAGCTCTAATCTAACACTAATCTTAACCCTAACCTTAACCGTAACTCTAACATTAACCCTAACCTTAACCCTAACCCTAACGCTAACCCTAACCCTAGCCTTAAACCTAACCATGACCCTAACCCTTATCTTAACCCTAACCCTAACGCTCCTTAACCTAACCGTAACCTTAACCCTAGCTCTATCCCTAACAGGGGCGTCGCTAGCCTTTACAATCTCAGGGGGCTCAACTAAAAAAAAGCCCCCCATACCTTCTAGGCCCGCTTTTGACTGGCCTTCGGCCGGGTTATATATTAATATATTTTTAAAAATTACTAAACTCTTGAAGGATTATTCTTATTTTCATATTTTGTTTTTTATTATATTATACGTACAAAATAAACTAGAATATAAATAATTAAGACTAGAATATTGATCATTAAGACTAGAATATAAATATCATTAAGACTAGAATATAAATATCATTAAGACTAGAATATAAATAATTAAGACTAGAATATAAATAATTAAAACTAGAATATAAATAATTAAAACAACACATTTCTACAAATTTTTCAATACAAAATCGATTTACTACAGTATAAAGTATTTTAAATTGCTGGTATAAAAAATTTCGCGTCTAAAGAATTACAAGTGATAAAACCGATTAATTAATTCATACATATGCCTCAATTGTTAATGTTTTTAAAAACCCCATAAGGCAATATAATTCTAAGCAACTAACATTAACAAAAGGTCATGAAACTAATATAACTCTCTCTTACCATTTTAGACAAAGTTTTATAGAATGGACTAATAAGGAAAAATTTATAGGCCTAACCAAATCAACAATTCTTGAAGAAGAGAATATAAACGACCAATCCAAATCATAAAACTATATGGTGGTTAAAGCTTCCTCTTAGATGACATGATGGAAGCTAGATAAGTAATCGAGAAAATTATTGTGAGATATTAAATTTCTAAAAGATTATCTTCCATTTTTAATCCTATATAAACTACTGGACAGTTGATCATTGTTGCTCATCTTAATTATGCAATCATATGCTCTCAGCAGCTGTAGTAATAATCTTAAATTTTATAGCCCACAAATAATAGATGCTGGTTAATTTGCAGTCATAGCCATGACATACACGATGTTAACTCATATCAAAATCTAGTATGTTAGATATATTGATAAAGCAAAAACACCTAAAATCTTGGAAGAAATTATGCAAATATATTAAAGCCTTGAGTTATTTACAATTTAAGTGTGCCAAATTAGAAATAAATAATTTGCAAGCTAGAAAATAAGTACCATAGTGATATGATGAAAGCAATTAAGATCTTATATATTATTGTATTGTCAATGTATTCAAATATTTTTAATTAAATTTTTCAGAAACTTTGGTCATATCAAAAGAAAGCATTTACTGTTTTTTTCTGATTTTTTCCTATCTCAAAAAGAATTTTTTTATAAGCACCATGTCTTTTAGTTAATTTTGGATATGAATCAAAAAATTTATAAAATAAATATTAAACGATATATTTACTCGTAGATACTAACGCCTAAAATTGAATTTCAAAAATTATAAGGTTAAATTATTTATAAAATAAGTTCTCTACGCAGGCTAGTCATTATTGCATATTCATCTATAATGTGATCTATAGGAATGGTATTAATAATATTTTTTTCTATACTCAATAGAGCCAACGAATTTAATCGTTCCTGACCCATTGTCGATCGAAGATATGTTTTCACCCGTTTTAATGCTGAAAACGATCTTTCACATGAGCAGGAATTAAAAGGTATAGTTAACGCAATTTTAAGGCAATTAAATATACGAGGGAATATATCTATGGGTAAGATTTTTATCAAATCTATTATTGATTTACACGTAGATTCGTGTTTTTTATTATAGGTTAAAATATAAGCCTTTAATATTATGTATTCTTCCATTGGATCAGGAAGATTATAATGTAAGATAAATGGTTTAATGATATCATTATTTAAAAAAAGGGGGAGGAGGGATGTAAAGCATTTATAGCTATTAAAATATCTGTGTTTTCTTGGCAAAATCTCTTTTTTAATTCATTTATCATAATATCCAAAAGTGGATAAAAGACATGACACTTATAAAAAGTTTCTGTTTGATCAGAATGATTAGAAGAAACAATATCATCTATTTGAATATAATTATTCAAAATGGTAGAAGGTATATTTGCTCTTTTATTTGTTATTTTTATATTATATAAATTGCAAAATTTATTTACTTCGGTAAATAATGAAGAAAAATACGAATTATTTCTTAAATTTGACAAAGAACTGATAAGAGACTCAATAAGAATTCCCTTTGCTTTCACCACATCACCATGGTCTATATTTTCTAGATAAGAAATAATTGCAGGGAAAGTCATTTTTACTGCCTCTATAGTTCTAATATGGGATCTCCAACGTGTAGAACTCAAGGCATCAATATTTTTGGATTTTAACCCTAATCTTAATTGCAAATCAAGAAATTTATTGTGATGGATAACAGATATTGAGAAAAAAGCATGAATACCTTCTAAACATTAAAAAACTTTCTAGATTGAGGTACTGATTTGCAGGCAGAGATCAGTACAAAGTTGAGTTTATGCGCATAGCAGTGCACATATATAGCCATTTTGTGATTTTGGCGATATCTTTCCTGGACTCCTGAAAGATGCCCTTTCATAACACTTGCACCATCATATGCTTGAGCAACGCAAATTGCATTTATGGAATTGTTGTTTAAGGTTGTTATTAATGTCTTCGTTAATGACTCTGCATCTAAGTCTTCAACTTTTTGAAAAGATATAAAAGATTCCTTTGGTGTTTTTGTTTTATCAACATATCTAACACATATACTAAATTGCTCATATGAGCTAACATCACGAGTGTCATCAGCCATGACAGCAAAATAGCCTGCCTCCCTTATTTCTGATGCTATGTACTTTACGATTAAGTTTCCAGCTGCAGATAGCATTTGATTTTGTGATTGAGGTGAGAAATAATGAGCATTGCCTGGTGGTTTATATGCTATTAAAAATGGATCATACTCTTTCAAACAGTTTAATATTTCACAATAATTTCCTTGATTATTGCTTGTCTTACTTTCATAATGACCTCTAAGGGGAAGTTCCAACTTACCACATAGTATTATAATTTTGAATAATCGTTTCAAATATTCTCTTCTTTCAAGTATTGTTGATTTAGTTAGAGCTATAAATTTTTCTTTAATGGTGCCTTCTATCAAAGATTGTTTAAAATGGTTCCAGAGAATTACATTCGTTGAATGACCATTTGTTGCTCCGTGAGTTGTTAAGTATTCTTTTACCTTACGAAATTTTTAATAACCTTGATTAAAAAGGTATCCTTTTTAAGGTTGAGTGGGAAAATTACGACAAGGAAAACAAAAAATAGAGTTTCTGGTTATGCTATATTCAATCCAGGGAAATGATTTGTACCACTGAGTTTGAAAGCATCGTTTATCTTTACCCATTCCAATATATGGATAGGCACCTAATATAGGTTGCATAGGACCAGTTGTTTTAGTACCCAGATCTAATTCTTCTGAATTTCTTCATTATTCAATGAATCTAAATAAGATTAATTTTAAAATGTATTTCTTTTCAGTGTATTTATTTTTGTAAATATAATATATAAAAGGTAATATTCCATATTATAGTGTCCATTTTTCAAAAATATATATAAATAAGCAAACTATTCTAAATTTATTTAGCATTTTTATTAAAATATAGTTTATTATTAAGTTAGGATAAACAAATAAATATATAATTATCAAATTATGAAAGAATGATTGAGTAAACAATTTAGCCAATATTATCTTTATTAATGTAAAAAGAAAAGGTGAAAATATATTGTAAAGCAATTTTTGCTTAACTTGATAACTAAAGAAATCAATATTGTTTAATACTCTGGTGAAAAATGACTTAAATAGAAATTCTATAGAAATTAGGCAAATTTGGGAGAAATAGGAAAAACATATAACTTCAATTATGATCAAGTGAAAAAGAAACCTTACATTAAAATAGATAATTAACTAATAAATTTTAATTTTTTTAAACTTAAATGTCCAAAGTGTTTTGTTATTAATTTGTGAAAATTTTAAGGATTTTTTCAAAACATTTTGGACACAGACCTATATATAAATTGATTTAACTATTTTCATTCTTTTAACATTTTTGTTTTCAATATTTATATCTTTTAAAACTACAATTAATCGTCTTTCAACTAAATCAAAGTTTGAATTTTAAAAACTGTATAAAATATACTTTGTTCATCACCAGCATTATTATTGAATCCTCTTCTTTGGTCCTCAAGATTATTGCTACTTTTATCTTTAGTTTTTTTCATATTAATGCTTAAATTTTTAAATCGCAAAGTCATTTTATTTAAATAGTGATTTTAAACTCGTATACAATATTAAATTTGTTAATTTTAAATTAATAAATCTTTATATTTATTTAATTAGGGTTATATAATAATTTAATTAATAAAAATCAATTAAACTTACTGTTAATGCTAAATTGATATTTAAACATTATGCATGGTATTGATATTTTATTTTTAACAATAATTTGATTGCAAGCTGACATAGTGAAAATATAATTTATATGTATTAATCTAATCTAATAAAATTTAGATTGTTTTATGAATTTTTAAATAATAAAATTAAATCTATATATTACTTAATAGAATTATAGTAAACAGGGGACAATCAAAAAAAGTTCTTTATAGTTTAAGGGGATATTAAGGAACCATTAAAAAAAAAATTTTTGTTTCAGGGGGCTATTCAAATTTTTCAGGGGGCTTGAGCCCCTTCGCCCCCCCCCCCCCCCACCTAGTGACGCCACTGATCCCTAACCCTAAACCCTAAACCTAACCCTAACCCGAAATATAACCTTAACCCTAGCCCTATCCTAACCCTAGACCTATCCTAACCCTAACCCTAAACCCTAACTCTAACCATAAAACTAACCCTAACCCTAACACTAAACCCAATTCTAACGCTAAACCTAGCCCTAACTATAAACCTAACCCTAAACCAATCTTAACTTTAACCCTAGCTCTAACCCTAGCCCTAACCCTAATACTAGCCTTAACCCTAACCTAAACCCTAACCCTAAACATAAACATAACCCTAACCTTAGCCCGAACTCTTACACTAGCTCTAATCCTAATCCTAATCCTAATCCTAACCCTAACTCTAACGCTAACCCTAACCCTAGCTCTAACCATAACTCTAGCTTTATCCCTCACACTAACCTTAACTCTAACCTTAACCATAACTCTAACTCTAACCCTAACCCTAACCCTAAACCTAACCCTAAGCTTAACAGTAAGGCTAATCCTAGCCTTAAACCTAACCATGACCCTAACCCTAACCCATAACTTAACCCTTACCCTAACGCTAACGCTAACCCTAAACTTAACCTAACCTTAACCTAGGCCTAACCCTTATCATAACCATAACCCTAACCCTAAACCTAAACCTAAACCTAACTTAACCCCAACCCTAACCCTAACACTAACCTTAATCCTAACTGTAACCTTAACCCTAACCCCTAGCCCCAACCTTAAACTTTAAAGCTAACACTCATCTAAACCCTAGCCCTAACGCTAATCCTAAACTAGCCCTAACACTAACCCTAACCGTAGGTCTAACCCTAAACCTAACCTTATCTTAACACTAACACTAACTCTAATCCTAACATATGACCCTAGCCCTAACCCTAACCCTTTCCTTAGCCCTAACCCTAGCCCGAGATTTTACCATAGATCTAATTCTAATCCAAACCCTAAAGCTAACCTTAACTCTAAACCTAAACCTAAACCTAACCCTAACCCTAACACTAACCCTAATCCTAACCTATAACCCTAGCCCTAACCCTATCCTTATCTCTAACGCTAGCCCGAGCTCTTACCCTAGTTTTAATCCTAATCATAACCTTAACGCTAACCCTAACCCTAGCTCTAACCCTAACGCTAACACTAACCCTAACCCTAACCATAACCCTAACCCTAACCCTAACCCTAACCCTAACCCTAACCCTAACCCTAACCCTAACCCTAACCCTAACCCTAACCCTAACCCTAACCCTAACACTAACCCTAACGCTAGCCTGAGCTCTTACCCTAGCTCTAATCTAAATCCTAACCCTAACCCTAATGCTAACCATAACCCTAGCTCTAACTCTAGCTCAAACCCTAGCCCTAACAGTAACCCTAGCTCTAACCCTAAACCTAATTCAAGCCCTAACCTTTATCCTAACACTAACCCTAAGCATAAACCTAAACCTAACCTTATCCCTAGCCATAGCCCTAGCCCTAACCCTAACCCTAACCCTAACCCTAACCCTAACCCTAACCCTAACCCTAACCCTAACCCTAACCCTAACCCTAACCCTAATCCTAAAACTCATCTAAACCCTAGCCCTAGCCCTAACCCTAACCTTAACTCTAGCCCTAACCCTAATCCTAACCCAAACCCTAACCCTAACCCTAACCCTAACCCTAACCCTAACCTTAAACCTAACCCTAACCCTAACCCTAACTCTAACCCTAACCCTAACCCTAACCCTAACTCTATCCCTAACCCTAACCCTAACCCTAACCCTAACCCTAACCCTAACCCTAACCCTAACCCTAACCCTAACCTTAACCCTAACCCTAACGCTATCCCTAACCCTAACCCTAACCCTAACCCTAACCTAAACCCTAACCCTAAAGATAAACTAAACCCTAACCCTAGCTCGAGCTCTTACACTAGCTCCAATCCTAATCCTAATCCTAACCCTAACTCTAACGCTAACCCTAACTTTATCTCTAACCATAACACTAACCTTAACCCTAGCCTTAAACCTAACCATGACCATAATCCTAACCCTAATCTTAACCCTAACCCTAACCATAATACTAGCCCTATCCCTATCTC
The DNA here is from genome assembly GCF_954871325.1 of Gordionus sp. m RMFG-2023. Taxonomy (NCBI): domain Eukaryota; kingdom Metazoa; phylum Nematomorpha; class Gordioida; order Chordodea; family Parachordodidae; genus Gordionus; species Gordionus sp. m RMFG-2023. Next base: position 21,921,788 of record NC_088776.1, read on the forward strand.
TATCCCTAACCCAAACCCTAACCCTAAACCTAACCCTAACCCTAACCCTAACCCTAAGCCTAACCCTAAACCTAGCCCTAACCTTAAACCTAACTCTAAACCTAACCATAACCCTAGCCCTAATCTTAACCTTAACCCTAGCTCTAACCCTAGCCCTAACCCTAATACTAGCTCTAACCCTAACCCTAACCTAAACCTTAACCCTAAACATAAACTAAGCCCTAACCCTAGCCCGAGCTACTACACTAGCTCCAATCCTAATCCTAATCCTAACCCTTATCTTAACCCTAACCCTAACTCTAACCCTAAACCTAACCCTAAACTTAACGATAGCCTCTAACCCTAACGGTAAACCCAAACCCTAAACCTAACCCTAATACTAAACCTATAACCTAAACACTAGATCTAACCCTGAACCTACCCTTAAGCTAAACTTAACCCTATCCCTATCCCTATCTCTAGCCCTATCCCTAACCCTAACTCGAAACCCTATCCCTAACCCTAACTCTAAACCCTAACCCTAACCCAAACCGTAACCCTAAACCAAAACTTCATCTAAACCTTAGCCCTAATCCTAATTCTAAACGTAACCCTAGCTCTAACCCTAACCCTAACTCTAGCCCTAACCTTTATCCTAACACTAACCCTAAGCATAAACCTAAACCTAACCTTAACCCTAGTCCTAACCCTAACCTTAACCCTAACCCTAACCCTATCGTTAACTCTAACCCTAACCCTAACCCTGACCCAAACACTAACCCTAACCCTAATCCTAATCCTAATCCTATCCTAATCCTAACCCTAACTCTAACGCTAAAATTAGCCCTAACCCTAGCTTTAACCATAACTCGAACCCTAACACTAACCCTAACCCTAACCCTAACCCTAACCCTAACCCTAACCCTAACCCTAACCCTAACCCTAACCCTAACCCTAACCCTAACCCTAACCCTAACCCTAACCCTAACCCTAACCCTAACCCTAACCCTAACCCTAACCCTAACCCTAACCCTAACCCTAACCCTAACCCTAACCCTAACCCTAACCCTAACCCTAACCCTAACCCTAACCCTAACCCTAATCCTAATCCTACCCTAACCCTAACCCTAACCCTAATATTAATCCTAATCCTAATCCTAATCATAACCCTAACTCTAACGCTAACCCTAACCGTAACCCTAGCTCTAACCATAACCCTAACCCTAACCCTATCCCTAACCCTAACCCTAACCCTAACCCTAACCCTAACCCTAACCCTAACCCTAACCCTAACCCTAACCCTAACCCTAACCCTAACCCTAACCCTAACCCAAACCCTAACCCAAACCCTAACCCTTACCCTAACCCTAACCCTAACCCTAGCTCTAACCCTAACCCTTATCCTAACCCTAACACTAACCCCAATCCTAACATATAACCTAGCCCTAACCCTAACCCTATCCTTAGCCCTAACCCTAGCCAGAGCTTTTATCCTAGCTCTAATCCTAATCCTAACCCTAACGCTAACCGTAACCGTAACCCTAAACCTAACCCTAACCCTAACACTAACCCTAATCTTAACCTATAGCCCTAGCTCTAACCCTATCCTTAGCCCTAACCCTAGCCCGAGCTCTTACCCTAGCTCTAATCCTAAACCTAACCTTAACGCTATCCATAACCCTAACTCTAAACCCTAACCCTAACCCAAACTGTAACCCTAAACCGAAACCTCATCTAAACCCTAGCCCAAATCCTAATTCTTAACCTAACCCTAGCTCTAAACCTAACCCTAACTCTAGCCATAACTTTTATCCTAACACTAACCCTAAGCATAAACCTAAACCTAACCTTAATTCTAGCCCTAACCCAAACCCTAATCCTAAACCTCATCTAAACCCTAGCCCTAGCACTTACCCTAACCTAACTCTAGCCCTAACCCTAATCCTAACCAAAACCATAACCAAAACCCTAACCTAAACCCTAACCCTAACTCTAACTCTAAACCTAACCTTAACCTTAACCCGAACCTTAACCTTAACCCGAACCCTAACCCTAACCCTAATCTTAACCCTAACCCTAACCCATACTAACCCTAACCCTAAACCTAACCCTAAACCCAACCATAACCCTAACCCTAACCCTAACCCTAACCCTAACCTTATCCCTAACCCTAACCCTAACCCTAACCCTAACCTAAAACCTAACCCTAACCCTAACCCTAACCCTAACCCTAACCCTAAC